>NC_091058.1:123128107-123431137 GCF_000393655.2 Nicotiana sylvestris | reverse complement strand
CCCTTAAGAACATGATTTAGGCCTAGAAATCTAATGGGTGTTAATTGAAATTGAAGAAAATAAGTCTAAGATTACATACCTATGAATTTGTGGTGAGGTTCTCTTTCAAAAATCGCAGAATTTGGAGTTTGGAAGAAGAAGTTGACTTTTGGGTTTAATCCCGAATGTTCTATTACTGTTTAAAAATCACTGGGCAGACCTTCATCGTGTTTGCGATGGGTCTGCCGTGTTCGCGAAGAGCAGCCTTCCTCAGGCTTACGCGATCGCGATGGGTTGCCCCCCCTGACCTTCGCATTCGCGGGCCTGTGCACGCGTTCGCGTAGAGGAATGATCACTTCCCAGACCAACCCCCCATTTACACTACGCGTTCGCGTAGAGCAACCTCCTAGTGCTCCGCGTAGAGCAACCCTCTAGTGCTATGCGTTCGCGTCCCTTACCTCACGTTCACATTGAACAAATCCACCCCTGCCCAATTTTCACTTTTGCGATCGCATGAAGGGCTTTTCGATCGCGAAGCACAGAAGGCCTGTGCATCAGAATAGCAGTTTCTACAATTTTCCTAAGTTCAAAAACCTTCCGAAACCTATCCGAAACTCACCCGAGCCCTCGGGGCTCCAAACCAAACGTGCACACTACCTCAAAAATGCCCTACGGACTTGCTCGTGCGATCATATCACCAAAATAACATCAACAACTACAAATTTAGCATCAAAATCATGAAATCACTTAAGAACTTCAAAATTTTCAATTTTCTCAAATACGGTCTGATTCACGTCATTTCAAGTCCGTTTCTTATCAAATTTCATAGACTCATCTTAAATCACATATAAGACCTGTACCGGGCTCTGGAACCAAAATACGGGCCAAATACCATCAAGTTTTAAACACATTTCATTTCCAAAAACTCATAAATATTCTAGAAAATAATTTACTTTAAAAAAATTCATTTCTCGGGCTTGGGACCTCGGAATTCGATTCCGGGCATACGCCCAAGTCCCATATTTTCCTATGGACCCTCTGGGATTGTCAAATCAGGGGTCCGGGTTCGTTTACCCAAAATATTAACCGAAGTCAACTTAAATTCCGTTTACCCAAAATTCATCATTTTCACAGATTTTCACATAATGGCTTTCTGGCTACCCGCCCGGACTGTGCATGCAAATCGAGGTGATGCTGAAAGAGGTTTTAAGGCCTCGAAAAGCAGGATTCATTTCTAAAACAAGTGATGACCTTTTGGGTGATCACACATACCAAGCCCGAGGAGCCTATTTTAGCCCATACAATGCCTTATCCAGTTTGAATACATCCTCAGGATGCTTGTGACACTCAAATCCAGGAGGCTACTTAACATAGATTTCTTCTTTCAGGTAGCCATTTAGAAATGCACTTTTGACATTTATTTGGAATAGTGTGAACTCCATATGAGATGTGTGACGACCCGACCCATCATCTTAAGAATTAATGCTTCGATCCCTTATTAACTACATTCCCCGAGTCTATTTCTGCTATTTTGATTCGCCGGAAGTTTTGGGACACTTAGTCCCTAAATGAGAGCTTAAGTGTTGGAAAGTTGACTGTAGTCGAAACAATGTGAAGACAAGCTCGGAATGGAAATCCTATGGTTCCGTTAGCT
Organism: Nicotiana sylvestris; assembly: GCF_000393655.2. Lineage (NCBI taxonomy): Eukaryota > Viridiplantae > Streptophyta > Magnoliopsida > Solanales > Solanaceae > Nicotiana > Nicotiana sylvestris. The sequence continues at coordinate 123,429,504 of NC_091058.1, read as the reverse complement.
CTGTTGGGTGATTTCGGGGTTAGGAGAATGTTTAGATTGTGTTTTGGAGGTCCGTAGCTAATTTAGGCTTGAAATGTTGAAGGTTAAAATTTGAAGTTTCCGGTTCGATAGAGAGATTTTGATTCGAATGTCAGAATGGAATCCCAAGAGTTGCAGTAGTTCCGTTGTGTCATTTGGAATATGTGCGCAAAATTTCAGGTCATTCGGACGTTGTTTGGTTGGGTTTTGATCAAAAGCAAAATTCGGAAGATTTTAGAAACTTAGGCTTGAATCTGATGTGTTTTGGTTGATTTGATGTTGTTTGAAGTGTTTTGAAGATTGGTACAAGTTTGAATAAGGTATTAGGTGATGTTTGTGATTTTGGTTGAGGTCCCGGGGGCCTCGGGGTGATTTCGGATGGTCAACGGAGAGTTTGGAATTTTTGAGGAAGCTTCAGATTTTCTGCTTCTGGTATTTCTGCACCTGTGGATTGGGGACCGCAGGTGAGATGCCGTAGATGCGGGAAAAAGGAGCGCAGAAGCCGAAAGGGCCTAGGAAGGCTGGAACCGTAGAAGCGACTTAGGGGCCGCATCTGCGATGTCGCAGATGCGGAAAAAGGGATCGCAGAAGCGAAAATTGGGACTTAAATAAAAACCCGCAGATGCGGTTCAAGGACCGCAAATGCACTAGCGCAAAAGCGGAAATTGGGCCGCAGATGCGAAAAGGCCTGGGCCAGAACATATAAATAGTTGCCTTCGCGAATTTGAGCTATTCTTTCACCATTTTCATCCGGGTTTGAAGCTTTTGAGAGAGATTTTTCAGGAAAACAAAGGGGAATCACTTGGAGGTAACACCCTTGACTTCATAACTCGTTTTTATGTGATTAAAAGCCTAATTAGTGGTGAAAATTTTTGGGAAAAAATGGGTAATTAGGGCTTGAGTTTAAGAGACCTTTAAATGAGAATTTGAGGGGTCATTTGGACTCCAATTTCAGTGTTCTTGTTATATATAGACTCGTGAGAGTACGAGGTTTCCGAAAATTTAAATTTCACCCGATTCCGAGATGTGAGCCCGAGGGGCATTTTGGTCATTTTACATAATTTCGCGTATTAGCTTAGACTTTAATTTTAGAATCAGTTACTTGAAGTGTTATTTACATTATGCAATTTAATTGAATAGATTTGGGCCATTTGGAGTCGAGTACTCGTGGCAAGAACGTAGTCTCGGGTTAATTTTTGAGCCGGTTCGAGGTAAGTGGCTTGTCTAACCTTGTGTGGGGGACCTTCCCCTTTGAATTTATATATTTGGTAATTGAAATGCCTTGTACGTGAGGTGACGAGTGCATACTTGTGCAAATTGTTGGAAATCCGATTTTCTCTAAGTATTGATTAGTATGTTTCTTTTCCGGCTTTCATTAGTTGTACTATTAAGCCTGTTGTTAGCTTAGGAAAGCATGTCTAAGTGATTTATTTTCTTTGATTGTCCAACCTGTTTACCTGAACTCTGTGCATCATGCTAGGCTAGAGTTAATTGTTGCCTTAATATGAAATTTCCATTTCTGAATATTTTCTCGCTGCTGCTGTGTATTTACATTGGGACTACGGATGTGGGATTCCGGTAGCGTAGCTCCCCCTTGTCTGTTTATTTTGGGAGTAGGGATATGGGATTCCGATAGATCCCCCTGCACAGTTATATGGAACTACAGGAATGCACCCGGCAGATTCCCCCATTACTGGGTATTTACATTTGGGACAATGGAACGGGATTCCGGTAGATTCTCGCGCACTATGAGTTGGACTACGGGACGGTATCATGAAAGACTTATCAGATATGTGTATTTGGGACTACATGACGGTATCCTTGGAGATCCCTGATCGATATTATTGGTGATGAGCCGTACTTTCTTTCCGTGTTTACCTCGCTTCTGCATAGTTGTTGTTATCCTATATATCATAAGTTACTTTCCCTACCATATTTCATTATACTGTTCTATTCTATACTATCGAACTTTATATTTTTGTTTAATCTCAGTAGGGCCCTGACCTTCTTTGTCACTACCCGACCGAGGTTAGGCTTGGCACTTACTGAGTACCGCTGTGGTGTAATCATGCCCTTTCTACGCATGTTTTTCATGTGCAGATCCAGGTATCTCTACTCAGACCTACCATCCTTGAGGGAGGCGACTACTCTAGAGACTTCGAGGTACATCTGCCGCATCGGCAAACCGAGAAGTCCCTTTCTATTCTAGCTGTTAAACATTGCCCTTATGTATTTTTCTTTCTTGTTAGATATTCTGGAGTTAGACTGTTAGATATTCCAAAGGCTTGTGTTTCCGTGAGTTCTCGGGTTTTGGGATAGTGTACTGGTTTTGAGAATGTTGTGTTGTATATGCCGAGCGACATTCTAACTATTTTTCCATTCAGTTATTTTGGCTTTTGATTATTTCTTCCGCAAGTTTCGTTTATGTTCCACATTTGTTAGGCTTACCTAGTCGTAGAGACTAGGTGCTGTCACGGTAGTTCACGGAGGGTGAACTGGGATCGTGATAAGTTGGTATCAGAGCTCTAGGTTCATAGGAGTCATGGATCACAAGCCGGTTTATTAGAGTCTCGTTGATCGGTATAGAGACGTCTGTACTTATCTACGAGAGGCTATGTAACTGTTAGGAAAATTTTCACTTCATTTGATTTCCTTGTCGTGCGATATTTTGACATCATAATTCTTAACTTCTATCTTCTATTCTCTCACAGATGGTGAGGACGCATGCTACTCGAGATGATCAGGCACCCGCACCCCCTACTGCAGCAGTTAAAGGCCGGGGCCGGGGTCGGGGTAGAGGCCGAGGATGCGCACGTGGTGCAGCTAGAGCACCTATGCAAGTTGCCGCTGAGGTACCACCAGCAGTTCCAGCCGAAGTCCAGGCACCTGACACGCCTACTGCTACTACTACTCCAACCCTTCAAGAGACTTTGGCGCAGTTCATGAGCATGTACACCACCTTGGCTCAGGAAGGATTGCTCCCCCTTGTTGCAGCCACATCCTAGGCCAGGGGAGGAGCATAGACTCCCGCCGTCCGCACTCCTGAGCAACGAGTGCATGTTGAGCTGGTCCCTGAGATTATTCCCCTGCCGCCTGCAGTGCCAGTTCAGCCCGAGGATAGGGCAGTGGCTTCCGAGGATGAGAAGTTGAGGCTTGAGAGGTTCAAGAAGTACAAGCCTCCTGTATTTAGTGGTCTAAAATCGGATGATGCTCTGGGATTTCTAGATGAGTGTTACCGCATTCTCTGTACCATGGGTATATCAGGATCGAGAGAGGTTTCGTTCACTACCTTCCAGCTTCGAGGGGCCGCCTATGAGTGGTGGCACACCTATGAGTTAGACAGTCCGGATAAGGTATTTCACTAACTTGGGCTTAGTTTTCAGATTTGTTCCTGAGGGAGTATGTTCCTCAGAGCCTCAGGGAAGCATGGCACGCAGAGTTTGAGCATTTGTGTCAGGGTACAATGACTGTCTCAGAGTATGCTGTCCATTACACTAGCTTGGCTGGACATGCCCCAGCCTTGGTTTCTACTATCCGCGAGAGGGTTCGCCGATTTATTGAAGGCCTTATTCCTAACATCAGATCTAGCATGGATTGTGAGTTGGAGATGGATATTTCTTATTAGCAGGTGGTGAGCATTGCTAGGAGGATTGAGGGTATGCATGCTAGGGAGAGAGAGGAGAGGGAGGCCAAGAGGTCTCGAGAGTCGGGCCACTTCTCTAGTGCCCGTGCCCCAGCTGCAGGACGTCATGGTAGGGGTTATATGAGTCGCCCTATTCATTCAGCTCTTCCAGCAGCCAGTAGTGCTCTAGCTCCTCCTAGGCCTCAGGAGCCTTATTATGCACCTCCGATTTCTAGCGCGCCTCCTGCGCGGGGTGCTTTCTGAGGTCAGTCCAGCAGACCTAGCCCTAGCCAGTCATAGCCACCATGTCCTCCCAGAGCTTGTTTTGAGTGTGGTAACACATACCATATGGCGAGGGATTGCTCCAGACTTAGGAGGGGTGCACATCCACAGACTTCTCAGCCACAACGTGCCCCGCAGAGTTCTCAGGCTATGGTTGCCGCTCCAATTGCTACCCCACCTGCTTAGCCAGCTAGAGGTAGAGGTCGGGGAGGTATAGGTCGCCCTAGAGGGGGAGGCTAGACCATATACTATGCCTTTCCTTCCAGTACCGAGGTTTTTGCCTCCGATTCTGTCATCACAGGTATTATACTTGTTTGTCACAAAGATGCATCTGTTCTATTCAATCTAGGCCCCACTTACTCTTATGTGTCTTCTTATTTTTCTCCACATCTAGGTGTACCTCAGGATTTTTTGAGTTTCCCTATTTATGTTTCTACCCCTGTGGGAGATTCTCTTATTGTGGACCGCGTTTATCGGTCGTATTTGGTTGCTCTTAGTGGTTTTGAGACCAGAGCCAATTTATTGGTATTTAGCTTGGTTGATTTTGATATTACCTTGGGCATGGACTGGTTTTTGCCCCATTATGCTATTCTTGATTGTCACGCCAAAATCGTGACGCTGGCTATGCCAGGTATACCACATATTGAGTGGAGGGGGGCTTTAGATTACACTCCCAGTAGAGTTATTTCTTTTCTTAAAGCTCAGCGTATGGTTAAGAAGGGGTGTGACGCGTATTTAGCTTATGTGAGAGATATCAATATTGATACCCCTCCAGTTGATTCAGTCCTAGTAGTACGGGATTTTCCCGATGTGTTTCCAGCTGACCTTCCAGGCATGCCGCCTGATAGAGATATTGATTTTGGCATTGATCTGTTGTCGGGCACTCAGCTCATTTTTATCCCTCTGTATCGTATGACTCCTCCTGAGTTGAAGGAGTTGAAGGATCAGTTATAGGAATTTCTTGATAAGGGTTTTATTCGGCCTAGTGTATTGCCTTGGGGTGCTCCTATCTTGTTTGTGAAGAAGAAGGGTGGTTCTATGCGTATGTGTATCGATTATCGCCAGTTGAACAAGGTTACAATGAAGAACCGCTATCCTTTGCCTCATATTGATGATCTGTTTGACCAGCTTCAGGGCGCATATGTGTTTTGTAAGATTGATTTGCGCGTAGGTTACCATTAGTTGAAGATTCGGGAGTCAAATATCCCAAAGACTATTTTCAGGACTCGATATGGTCATTACGAGTTCCTTGTCATGTCATTTGGGTTGACCAATGCCCCAACAACCTTTATGCATTTGATGCACAGTGTGTTCTAGCCATATCTTGACTCGTTCATCATTGTATTTATTGATGACATTCTGGTGTATTTCCGGAGTCGGGAAGATCATGAGCAGCACCTGAGGACTATGCTTCAGACTCTGAGAGAGAAGAAGTTATATGCTAAGTTCTCGAAATGTGAGTTTTAGTTGGATTCAGTGGCATTCCTAGGCCACGTGGTATCAAGTGAGGGTATTCTGGTGGATCCGAAGAAGATAGAGGTCGTGCAGAGTTGGCCCAGACCATCCTCAGCTACAGAGATCCGTAGTTTCCTTGGTTTGGCGGGTTACTACCATCGTTTTGTTGAGGGCTTTTCATCGATTGCAGCCCCTATGACCAGACTGACCCAGAAGGGTGCTCCATTCTAGTGGACGGAGGAGTGTGAGGTGAGCTTTCAGAAGCTCAAGATGGCTTTGACCCCAGCCCCAATTTTGATGTTGCCTATAGGTTTGGGGTCTTATACGGTCTATTGTGATGCCTCAAGGGTTGGCCTCAGAGCGGTGTTGATGCAGGACGGTAGGGTGATTGCCTACGTATCCAGACAGATAAAGATATATAAGAAGAACTACCCTGTTCACGACCTTGAGTTAGCTTCCATTGTTCACGCCCTGAAGATTTGGCGCCATTATTTATACGGAGTTCCTTATGAGATTTATACTAACAACCGGAGCTTGCAACACCTGTTCAAGCAAAAGGATCTAAATTTGCACCAGAGGAGATGGTTAGAGTTTCCGAAGGACTATGATATAACTATTTTGTATCACCCGGACAAGGCCAATGTAGTGGCTAATGCCTTGAGTCGCCGGGCGGAGAGTTTGTGGAGTTTGGCATATTTATCAGCATCGGAGAGGCCTATGGCGATGGATGTTCAGGCCTTAGCCAACCAGTTTGTGAGATTGGATCTTTCAGAGCCTAGTCGGGTTCTAGCTTGCATAATTTCTCAGTCTTTCTTATTTGATCGTATCAGGGAGCGGCAGTATGATGACCCTCATTTGCTTGTCCTCAAGGACAAGGTTCAGCACGGTGATGCTAGAGATGTGACTATTGGTGATGATGGGGTATTGAGGATGCAGGGTCAGATTTGTGTACCCAATGTTGATGGGCTGCGAGAGTTGGTTATAGAGAAGGCCCATAGTTCGTGGTATTCCATCCATCCGGGTGCCGCGAAGATGTATCAGGATTTGAGGCAGCACTATATTGTGGAGGCGGATGAAGAAAGATATAGTTGGATTCGTAGCTCAGTATCTCAACTGTCAGCAGGTGAAGTATGAGCACTAGAGACCGGGTGGGTTGCTTCAGCAGATAGAGATTCCAGAGTGGAAGTGGGAGCGAATCACCATGGACTTTATAGTTGGACTCCCACGGACATTGAGGAAGTTTGATGCTATTTGGGTGATTGTGGATTGGCTAACCAAGTCTGCTTATTTCATTCCTGTGTGTACTACTTATTCTTCAGAGTGGTTGGCGGAGATTTATATCTGGGAGATTGTTCGCCTGCATGGTATTCCAGTGTCCATCATTTCAGATAGAGGTACTCAGTTCACATCATGATTCTGGAGGGCCATTCAACATGAGTTGGGTACTCGGGTGGAGTTGAGTACAACATTTCACCCTCAGACGGATGGACAGTCCGAACGCACTATTCAGATTCTTGAGGATATGCTCTGTGCGTGTGTGATTGAGTTTGGAGGGTCTTGGGATCAGTTCTTGCCATTGGCGAAGTTTTCTTACAACAATAACTATCAGTCCAACATTCAAATGGCACCGTATGAGGCTTTATATGGTAGGCGGTGTAGATCTCCGGTGGGGTGGTTTGAGCCATGTGAGGCTAGACTATTGGGCACAGACTTGTTTCAGGATGCTTTGGAGAAGGTTAAGGTGATTTAGGATAGACTCCGTACATCCCAGTCCAAACAGAAGAGTTACGTGGATCAGAAGGTTTGCGATGTTTCCTATATGGTTGTAGAGCGAGTTCTTCTTCGGGTTTCGCCTATGAAGGGCGTTATGAGGTTTGGGAAGAAAGGGAAGTTGAGTCCGAGGTTTATTGGCCCTTTTGAGATATTGAGGCGTGTTGGGGAGGTTGCTTATGAGCGTGCCTTACCTCCCAGCTTGGCAGGGGTTTATCCGGTATTTCATGTTTCGATACTCCGGAGGTATCATGGTGACCCGTCGCACGTGTTGGATTTCAGTTCAGTCTAGTTGGACAAGGATCTATCTTATGTTGAGGAGCCAGTTGCAATATTGGACAGGCAGGTCAGAAAACTGAGGTCAAAGAACATTGCATCAGTGAAGGTTTAGTGGCGGGGTCAGCCAGCCAAGGAGGTGACCTAGGAGATCGAGCAAGATATGTGCAGCCGTTACCCTCATCTTTTCACTACTTCAGGTATGTCTCTATGCTCGTTCAGGGACGAACGAATGTTTAAGTGTAGGAGGATGTGATGACCCGTCCGGTCGTCTTAATAAGTAACGCCCCGATCCCCTATTAACTACTTTTCCCGAGTCTATTTCTGCTATTTTGATTCACCGGGATGTCCGATTTTGAGTTTCGGAGAGTTTGGGGACACTTAGTCCCTAAATGAGAGATTAAGTATTGGAAAGTTGACCTTAGTTGGAACAGTGTGAAGATGACCTCAGAATGAAAATCTGATGGTTCTGTTAGCTCCGTTGGATGATTTCGGGGTTAGGAGCGTGTTCGGATTGTATTTTGGAGGTCCGTAGCTAATTTAGGCTTGAAATGCCAAAGGTTGAATTTTTGAAGTTTTCGGTTCGATAGCGAGATTTTGATCCGAGGGTCAGAATGGAATTCCGAGAGTTGCAGTTTGTGTCATTTGGGATGCGTGTGCAAAATTTCAGGCCATTCGTACGTGGTTTGGTTGGATTTTTGATCAAAAGCGAAATTTGGAAGATTTTAGAAACTTAGGCTTGAATCCGATGTGTTTTGGTTGATTTGATGTTGTTTGAAGTGTTTTGAAGATTGGTACAAGTTTGAATAAGGTATTAGGTGATGTTTGTGCTTTCGGTTGAGGTCCCGGGGGCCTCGGGGTGATTTCGGATGGTTAACAGAGAGTTTGGAATATTTGAGGAAACTTCAGATTTTTTGCTTCTGGTGTTTCCGCACCTGCGGATTGGGGACCGCAGGTGCGATACCACAGATGCGGGCAAAAGGAGCGCAAAAGCGGAAAGGGCCTGGGAAGGCTGGAACCGCAGAAGCGACTAAGGGGCCGCATCTGCGATGCCGCAGATGCGAAAAAAGGGATCACAAAAGCAAAAAATTGGGACTTAAGTGAAAAACCGCAGATGCGGTACCCCAGAAGCGGAAATTGGGCCGCAGATGCGAATATGCCTCGGCCAGAACATATAAATAGTTGCCTTTATGAATTTGAGCTATTCTTTCACCATTTTCATTCGGGTTTGAAGCTTTTGAGAGAGATTTTTGAGTAAAACAAAGGGGAATCACTTGGAGGTAACATCCTTGACTTCATAACTCCATTTTATGTGATTAAAGGCCTAACTAGTGGTGAAAGTTTTGGGAAAAAAATGGGTAATTCGGGCTTGAGTTTAAGAGACCATTAAATGAGGATTTGAGGGGTCATATGGACTCCGATTTCAATGTTCTTGTTATGTATATACTCGTGAGAGTACGAGGTTTCTGAAAATGTAAATTTCACCCGATTTCGAGACATGATCCCGATGGGCATTTTGGTCATTTTACATAATTTCGCGTATTAGCTTAGACTTTAATTGTAGAATCAGTTACTTGAAGTGTTATTTACATTATGCAATTGAATTGAATAGATTTGGGCCATTTGGAGTCAAGCACTCATGGCAAGAACGTGGTCTCGGGTTGATTTTTGAGTTGGCTCGAGGTAAGTGTCTTGTCTAACCTTGTGTGGGGGACCTTCCCCTTAGGATTTATATATTTGGTAATTGAAATGCCTTATACATGAGGTGACGAGTGCGTACTTGTGCAAATTGTTGGAAATCCGGTTTTCTTTATGTATTGATTAGTATGTTTCTTTTTCGGCTTTCATTATGTGTATTGTTAAGTCTGTTGTTAGCTTAGGAAAGCATGTCTAAATGATTTATTTGCTTTAATTGTCCAACCTGTTTACCTGAACTCTGTGCAACATGCTAGGCTAGAGTTAATTGTTGCCTTAATATGAAATTTTCATTTCTGAATATTTTCTCGCCGCTGCCGTGTATTTACATTGGGACTACGGATGTGGGATTCCGGTAGCTCCCCCTTGTCTGTTTATTTTGGGACTACGGATGTGGGATTCCGGTAGATCCCCCTGCACAATTATATGGAACTACGGGAATGCACCCAGTAGATTCCCCCAGTACTGGGTATTTACATTTGGGACTACGGAAAGGGATTTCGGTAGATCCCCGCGCACTATAAGTTGGACTATGGGATGGTATCCCGAGGGACTTATCGGATATGTGTATTTTGGACTACAGGACGCTATCCTAGGAGATCCCCGATCGGTATTATTAGTGTTGAGCTGTACTTTCTTTCCGTGTTTACCTCGCTTCTGTATAGTTGTTGCTGTCCTATATATCATATGTTAATTTCACTGTCGTATTTCATTATACTATTGTATTCTATACTATCGAACTTTATATTTTTGTTTAATCTCAGTAGGGCCCTGACCTTCCTCGTCACTACCCGACCGAGGTTAGGCTTGGTACTTACTGAGTACCGCTGTGGTGTACTCATGCCTCTTCTGCGTATGTTTTTCATATGCAGATCCAGGTACCGCTACTTAGGCCTACCATCTTTGAGGGAGGCGACTGCTCTAGAGACTTCGAGGTACATCTACCGTGTCCGTAGACCGAGAAGTCCCTTTTCTATTCTAGCTGTTAAACATTGCCCTTATGTATTTTTCTTTCTTGTTAGATATTCTGGAGTTAGAGTGTTAGATATTCCAAAGGCTTGTGTTTCCGTGAGTTTCCGGGTTTTGGGATAGTGTACTGGTTTTGAGAATGTTGTGTTGTATATGCCGAGCGACATTCTAACTATTTTTCCATTCAGTTATTTTGGCTTTTGATTATTTCTTCCGCAAGTTCCGTTTATGTTCAGCATTTGTTAGGCTTACCTAGTCGTAGAGACTAGGTGCCGTCACGGCAGTTCACGGAGGGCGAACTGGGGTCGTGACAAGATGCAAAGGCAATAAGAATTCTAATGGCTTCTATTCGAGCAACAGGAGCAAATATTTCATCATAATCAATCCCTTCTTCTTTATTGTAGCCTTGAAATACAAGTCTTGCCTTGTTTCTTGTTGTATTTCCAAACTCATCAAGCTTATTCCTGAATACCCACCTGGTCCCTATGATAGTTCGATCTGCAGGTCGAGGAACCAGGTGTCATACCTTGTTTCTTTCAAATTGGTGCAACTCTTCTTGTATTGCTGTGATCCAGTCTGCATATTTCAACGGTTCTTTGATATTTTTGGGCTCATTTTGGGAAAGAAAGGCTGAAAAGGTAAGTGAGTTTCTTGCTTTTGATCTGGTTTGAACTCTTGAGTCAAGAGGGGTGATTATGTTGTCAAGGGGATGTGAGCTTTTATGCTTCCAATTTGGTACCTGAATTTCATTGGCAGAGGACCCAGGTATGTCTGACTGGGGTTCTTGGGCACTTCTTACTTCAGCAAGTGGAGTACCTTGGACTGCATCAACAACTCTATTTTCAACTTCAGTTGGTGTGATCATGGGACCAGGTTCCTTTCTAATAGATGGAGGTGTACTAAAATCATTTTCACTGGATTCTTTTACATTACTCATCATGTCTGCTTTTCCATTTGCCATGTCAATAACTTCTCCTGGAACAGATAAGGGTTCTCCATCTTGATCAACATGTTTGTCCTTTTCACAGAAGAGGTGAGATCCGAAGATCACATGTATACTTCCTCAACACATTGAGTCCTTTTGTTGTATACTTTGTAAGCTTTGCTTTGAGATGGGTAACCCAGAAAGATTCCTTCATCACTTTTGGCATCGAATTTTTCAAGAGCTTCTTTTCCATTGTTAAGAACAAAGCATTTACACCCAAAAGTCCTAAGATGTGTCTGCTTGGGCTTCCTTCAATTCAGTAGTTCATATGGAGTTTTGTTTAGAAGGGACCTGAGCATGCACCTGTTCACCAAGTAGCGAGCAGTGTTGACAGCTTCTACCTAGAAATTCTTTGCAATCCCACTATCAATCAATATTGTCCTTGCCATGTCTTCCAGAGTTCTATTTTTACTCTCCACAACACCATTTTTTGAGGTGTTCTTGGAGCCGAGAAATTGTGAGTGATACCATTTTCCAAACAAAACTCATCAAACTTGGCATTATCAAACTTTATCTCATGATCAGACCTGATGCAGGCTGCCTTATTACCTATCTTCACTTGGATATTTTTGACAAAAGCAACGGACACTTCAAACGTTTCATCCTTGGTTCTGAGAAATAAGGTCCAGGTGAATCTGGAATAGTCATCAACTGTCATAAAGATGTATTTATTTCCTCCTCTGCATAGCACTCTCATATTTAGATCCATGTGAAGAAGATCAAGTGGCCTTGAGGTGCTGACTTCCTTTTTGGGCTTGAATGAGGACCTGACTTGCTTGCCTTTTACACATGCATCACACACTTTGTGATCCTTGAAACTTGAATTGGGCAGACCACGAACCAGGTCCTTCCTAACCAATTTGTTCAGCAATGTGAAGCTTGTATGACCCAGCCTTCTATGCCATAGTTCAACATCATCATCAACGACACTTAGACAACTGAGATCAACATTTAATAGAGACTCAAAATCAGCAGCATAGATATTTTTGTATCTTTTTGCTACGAGAACCACCTTACCTTGTCACAAATCTAGAAAACACTGCAAGCTATACTTCAACGCGTTCACATAGTACATATTTTCGATTGAGTGTGAGAGAGACTTCCCAATCCTTCCAACTACTAGTATGTATCCTATCTTGCCATTTCCAAAGGACACACTCCCTCCTTGCAGGGCCTTAAGTGAAAGGAAATCATTTGTACTTCTATCCATATGCTTTTATCAGCCATTATCCATGTATCATTGTAGGATACTTCATTTCACTGTTCCTTGCACAAGAAAATCAGGAGTTAGACTTAGGAACCCAAACGAGTTTGGGTCCCTTGTAATGAGGAAAGGGGTGAATGAGGGATCTTCTGGTCCAAACAGGCATCATGCGTTTTTTATATGATGGACCAGATTCTCTACTAGTAGTTACTTTTTCAGCGAAATCTTTGTTTTTATGCTGTGACTGAAACCTGGCCTTACAGTTTTCTTTAAAGTGCCCGGTGTTACCGCAGTGAGTGCATCACTTGCAACTTCCTTTCCCTTTTGAGAATTTTTAGGCCTACTCTTCATATTAAGTTCCCCAAGTGTTTCCTTTAAGTCCACCACCACCACTAATAGGTCATCTCTCTCATGCTCAGTGTTAGCAACTCTCTCAGCTAAGATTTCTTTTTCTTTTCTTACACACTCAATGATCTCTTTTAGGTCTACCACAACAACCATTAGATCATCTCTTTCATGTTCTACATTTGTAATTTTTTCATCTAAGGTATTTTTATCTTTCTTTAGGTTCTCAATTATTTCCTATAAATCAACTACAACGACTACTAGGTTATCTCTGGTCTGTTCTGCTTCTCCTAACTCCACAATTAAAGGATCTTTATCATTTATAAGACCGTGATAAGCATCAATTAACACATTTGTCAATGATATGAGTTTTTTAGGAGAATAAGATTTTAGATTTCTCGGAACATCCAGAAAATTTACCTCATCATTGTCGTCGTCTTCATCATCATCAGACTAAGCCATCAAGGCAAAGATTGAATCATACTCAGTTGCTTCACTTTCCACTGCTATCATTGAACTATCACCATGATCATTTTCTTCTTCAGATTCACTGGAGGAGTCTCCCCATGCAGCAAGAGCTTGCTTTACAATATTGTCAGCGACATTTTTCCTCTTGAAGCATTTATCAGGAACTAGGTTCCTCTTGGCTACTTTGTCAAAGTTATTTTTGTAGTGAACTTGCTTTAGGAGAAGGCAATCCTTGATGAAGTGTCCTGGCTTTCCACATTTATGACAGAGGTCATAATTTTTTGGCTTGCTAGAACTTCCCCTTTTTGGAATGCCTCTATTCCCATGAACCATCTTCTGGAATCCTCTTGTCAAGTAAGCCATATCACTATTCTCATCACTTGAACCATTGCTGTTTGTCTTGAGGACTAGGTTCTTTTCCCTTTTGGGCTCTCTTCTTTCACTGTCCTTCTTCTTCTTCATTTCATATATTTATAGATTCCCGACAAGCTCATCGAAGGTTAGCTCTTACAAGTCATTAGCTTCTGTAATGGCGTATACATTGCTTTCCTAAGAATTGGGCAGCATACTAGGAATTTTTCTGACAAGCTTGTTTCTTGGAATAATTTCACTAAGAGAGTGAAGCTCATTAATGATAGAGGTGAACCGAGTATGCATATCTTGGATAGATTCATCATCTTTCATCCTAAAGAGCTCGTATTCAGTTGTGAGCATGTCTATCTTGGATTGCTTAACCTGTGTTGTTCCTTCATGAGATGTCTGAAGAGCCTCCCAGATTTTTTTGCTGATTGACATGCTGATATCCTGTTATATTCATCAAGACCAATGCCACAAACAAGAATTTTCTTTGCACGAAAATTCTTTTCTATGACCTTTCGATCAGCGTCATTGAATTCTTTCCTTGTCTTGGGAATGGCTACAGCTGGGTTGCCATGATTCTTGGTAGGAACAATAGGTCCATCACCGATAACATCCCATAGCTCTAAATCTTCAGCCATGATGAAGTCGTGCATCCTAGTCTTCCACCATCCATAATATTGGACGTTGAACCTTGGTGTCCTGTAAGAAGACTAGCCTTTTTCAAAGTTTGGCGGAGCAGCCATGAGGATCCTTTCTAGGTGTTAACCTGATAGAAAGAACCCACTCTAATACCAATTGATAGAATTTAAGGGTTCACTAAACTCTATAAAGAACCAGGTTCTCTATTAGGTTCAACAGAACACACGCACACTGCAGTAAATAAATGGCGAGGAATTTTACATGAAAAATTCCCAGCTCAACGGGATTAAAAACCACGACCTACCCTTGTAGGATTTCAACTTCACAGCTGAGCAACTTTCAGATTACAACCTATGCAACCTAGGGATTAACCTTTTAATTCCTCACTCACTTATAACACTCTATTACAAGCCACTTTGTAATAACTCTATTACAAAGACTTTTACAACTTGACTAACTCTAGCCAAGACACAAATACAAGAGTTTATAATTTACAAAGGGTTTCCTATGCAATGCTACTAAACAAGTTAAGTAGGAATTACAATTGAAGAACTATTACAAAGTTACAACTCAATTAAGAACATACAATAACTTGATATGGGGAACTAGTCCGTAGAAGTGTTGTTCTTTGTTCTTGATGCACTTGAGAATTGTCTGCTTGATGATCAATCACGTGAGAGTGCTTGAGTGAATTCTCTAAGTGTTTAAGTGATTTGTTTTACCTTGATGTTAATAATACATGTGTGACATCACTTATAATGATATGAGCAAAGTAGGTAAAAGGTCTTCCTCATAAAGTTGACTGCTGCACTGTTCTTGTGCTGTAGCGTAAGCATGCAACAACTTTTCCAGCAGGAGAGTTGACTTCGAACAGTTATCTCGGGAGCTGGTAGTGACCTGTTCCCGCTGTTGTTCCTTTGACTCAAACGAGTTGAACTGTGTCCCAGGTGGAGACATGTTGATCTTTTAAGGTCCTGAAGAAGTGTATCTGGTTCCTTATATGGTTCTGTACAGTAAGTTTGTTAGATCATCAAAATATTAGAGGAATACACATATAACCTATCAGAGCGTAACCGCTTAAATGTTACAAAACTAAGCCTCACACAAATTTCAAGACGTTTTGATAGTGCTCCTAATTGTACAGCTGCATCTACGACGCTATTACAGAAATTCAAAATTTTCTGACAACCACTGATAACATGCAATTTGTCTATCATGTTGGGACAGACCAGGCAAAGAAAAGAAAAGGAAAAGAAAGGTAAAAGGAATAATGAAGTGAAAACTGAAAAGGACAGAAACTTGAACTATTCATGCAATTTTATCTGTCATCTCAAGAAGATTTTCAATCAGAGTTGACATTATTGTTCACATGCACATAAAGATTTAGTCACTGTTTCTATGTAAGACTTCAATAATAGAGGCGATAAGTGTTTTTAGGTGAGCTCAATAATAGAAGATGGAGTTTTGATCAATTAAATTTGAGGAATATCCATGTATTTGGTAGTGGCCTGGGAGTTTTCTATATGAACCTTTTACAAGAATACTTTCTTCTTTCTATTGATCCGTAGCAGCTTTTATATTTGGGTGATTCTTTCTGATTATTCTTTTAATTGTAGAGTCTCCCTTTTATACTATTATATTGATATTCGGAGGCGGAGTTAAAAGCCTAGACATGGATTCGACCGAACCTACTAACATTTGCTCATAAATGCATTTGTATTAATAAACTCATTAGATGTGTACATATTTTAAATTTTAAAACTCAATTATTAATACTTGAAGTAGTCGTTTTAAACTTCAAACCTCATAAAGTTGAAATCCTGTTAACCCTTCTTTTCTTTTAATAAAACGTATATATACCAAGTACCCACTATTTTAATGCAACATCGAACAGATATTAGAAAAATATTTCTTTTTATATGGAAAAGACATGGAGAGTTTTCTTTATGAGTATTTTAGTCAGAGCTATGTGGCAATGAGAAAATCATACATAGACTAATTCCAAATAGCATGTAAAGAGTTCTGTTTGAGTAAAATACAACATAGCAAAAGAGGTATTCATCAATCGGAGTTGCAAGAAGTCCATTCATGGCCTTTGGCCTATAATAATTGGGGAGAGGGGGGGGGGGAGGTTAAGAATATCTTGGCATGCATGATCTAGTGGAAAAAGCAATCAGTAAAACAGGAGAAAATGAAAATAGTATGCGGGTACTTGTTATGTTCTCATAAAATATCCAAAGAAATGAATGTTATGGTAAAATCATTTTACCCTGTTTAATTTAATCAGCTATAACAAGTTATTATCTAAATTTTACTTCTCCATATCAGATTTGCTATGAAAAGTTCTCTACTATTATAGATCAATTTAATAACCCGATGATATGGTAAAAGGTCTAGCACTATATGTGTATGTGTGTGTTTAATTATGAATACACAAACCCAAGCACCTATATTTTGTTGGGATATTAAAATATAAAGTGTAAACTGAAAGCAGAGCCTAGATACTAAACCAGGCCATTAATTGAAGTGAAAAATTGTTCCATCCATTCTTCTTTTGTTTTTCTTCTTTTTCTTATGAAAGAGACAGTAATTTATTGAAACACCAAAAGTATGTAAAAATTGCCGGACAAATTAAAACCTTTGGCCACAATCAAGTCGGCCTAGGCTTTACAGTCACCATTGTTTAAATTATTGCATCTCCTATTTATTGTGGTTAGTCCTTTTCTGCTTTTTTGCTTTCCGTTCAATCTCCATTCACTTGGTGCTTATTGCCTTGTCTTTGTCTCTCTCTCTCATTATCTCCCTCAGATTTTTGTTCATAGTGTTTATTGCCTGCTAGGGTTTTCTTCCCTTCCAAAAACTTCTACAAAAATCCAATACCTTTTTATAATCCTTTCCTATATAGCTCTATAATGGTGCGATCTCCTTAATCTTAGGAGAAGCAACCGACAAAGCTTGAAATATTTGGCACTACCAAGAATAAGAGGTATCACTATATAGCTTTTTTTTTTTTCTTTTTTTCCTTTTAATTTCTAGATCGACCTGAAATCACTCCAAGATGTAGATCTATATATAACCGTTAACAATTTCTTTAGACGTTTTCCAAAAGATGCGTATTGGCATCTTTAGAAAGACAATCAAATGAAACACTTGTCTGACTTTCAATTTTGTAGTTTGATCTATAAAGTCTTGTTTGCAGGTGGAATGTCGGATAAAATCTTCGTAGTAAGCTCACATGTCTCACTGTTTTGTTACTGATGACTTGACAGTTTTGGGTTCACTATATTTCATAAATTATGGCAATACACATATTATCCTTCCCTTTGGCTTTAATTGGAAGTTAATTACTAAGCATGATGCCAAATTAGATTTACACATTTTTCTGTGAGCCTTTGAACATGATTTTAGTTTGACCCCATCTCCCTTGCAAGAACTTAATTTAATATAAAGTAGTAGATGCAACAATATGAAGAAGGCTGAATTTGATTGAGTAGCAAAAGGAAATTCAGAACTATAAATATGTTGTTGATTAAAATTTTGAGCTCCATATATGCAAACTTTATATTTAGTCAAGGCCTGCAAGATGAAGAAATTTAATAACAGAAGAATAACAATTTAGGTGTTTCTCATTACAGTTTCAAAAAGATTCCCTGTAGAGGAAATTTGATGTTAGGTTTGATGTTAGAACCATTGCAGAAATATTTTAGTAATTTGTGTCATTTTTTCCGTTGATAAAGTAATAACTTAAATCTATTTTGTATGCTCGCGCCTTTAGTCATATATTATAAGTCCCTGATCTTATAATTCTTAGATCATTGAATTTCATTTACGATGACTAATACATAAGGGTTCGTTTGACCATGCGAAATTGAGAAATGAGAAGCATGGAGATTGTGCTTAAACATTTAATCACACATGAGTATTTTCTTGTCAACAGTGTCAAGGTTTGAAATATCTCCCTTTGATATGTTTGGCAAAAAAAGGCTTTTTCATTAGCTTTAATATTTAAGATGGTACCGCACATATACACCAATGAATTTGTGATATGTTGATTGACAGTGTAAAAAGATCTTACACTAGCTATTAGGTTAATAAGTTGACCTATTATTATTTCTGATATTGTGACCTGAAAGTTTTATAATACTCCCTCCGTCTTAATTTATGCTATTTTATTTTTATTTTTTTCTTAGAAAATTTTCTGCTTTCTATATTTGGATTTAACTTTAAACTTTTTATTTTACTCTTTATGAGATACCAATTTATATTCACATTTAAGTCTTGTTTTATACTATAAGTTTCAAAAATCTTTCCCTTTTTTCCCTTAAACTCCATGCTCATTTAAATACTATCACATAAATTGAAATAAAAAAAGTAACATATTATAATTGGAATTTAAGTTTTGAGTATAGATTGTTTATCATAGTCATGATAAATTGACCAACAACAACACATAATTAACTTTTCATATCAAGAGTCTGATATGGTAACGTAAGAAATAGAGTAGTGATGTTGTAACCGATTAAATTGATTTTACAATGTCAGTATGTATAACTTAAACCGTTGGTCATAAAATTTCATTGATAGAGTAAGGGGTCGTTTGGTATGATGGATAAATAAAAATAATGTTGGGATAAAAATTTAACATCACCTTAATTACTTATTTGGTTACCAAATCTGGGATAAGTTATTTCGGGAACAATTAGTTCCGGGATAACTTATACCTTGTAGGGGTGAGATAATTAGTGTTGGGATAGAAATTTATGCAATACATGTCACTTTTAATACAACATACCAAACAGTGGATAAAAAAGAATACAAGGATAATTAATCCTAGCATAACTAATCCCAGCTTAACTTATCCCAGCATAACTTGTATTGTAACCAAACGACCCCTAAAGGTATTATATTTTGTAAGTTCATATAACTTAAACTCGTACGAATTAACAGCAAATTCAATTTGTTACGTAGCAGATAAGTGTTGGAGAGTAAGCAATTAGATGTCTTCTTCAAGCAGCTACTCAAACCCTCCATGCGCTGCCTGCAAATTCTTGAGAAGAAAATGCTTGCCAAGTTGCATTTTTGCTCCTTATTTCCCTCCAGAGGAGCCAATAAAGTTCACAACCGTACACAAAGTATTTGGTGCCAGCAATGTAAGTAAGCTTCTGAATGAAATCCAACCACATCAGAGAGAAGATGCAGTCAATTCTCTCGCTTATGAAGCCGAGGCGCGATTAAAAGATCCAGTCTATGGGTGTGTTGGAGCAATTTCAGTTCTTCAAAAGCAAGTTATTCGCCTCCAAAAAGAACTCGATGCCACAAATGCTGACTTAATGCGATACGCCAATTATGAATCTGGAGGAGGAACAGGTACTCTAATTGGTCTAACATATGGAATGTTTGGTCATAGATATTCTTCTGCGTGGAATAGTCGTATTAATTCAGGAGATTATAACAATGGCATTGATGGTGATAGTGGCAGGTGAGGAAGTTCCAGCATCACTGAGGAAAATGACAAGCTATCAATATTCTAGCTTGTTATAGCTAGATATTGTTAGTAGGTATACTATTTGTTAATATTATTACCTTTGTTTCCCGGAGTGGAAATTAACGTTTAAAACAGTCCTATCAATTTGGTGGATTATTGAGTTTGTGTATATGTCTATGTATATATATATGCGAATTCTTATTTTGCACTGTATATAGTCTTTTTTGGGATCAATCTCCCGTTTTAGAAGTAGTTGAACGTGTTTTTCATTTTGAAGATAAATTTAGCTCACTAGCTATTGGGGACAGAATTTAACTAGCAGCCGCAAAAAAAGGATCTTTATTGCAAATGCCCCTATCTAAAATTTCTGACTTCTATATTGGACTTCTTTTTTTAACCTTAGTAATGTGTTTGACTGTTTGTGGTCGCTTGTGAACATTTTGGCATCTTGAAATAACTGTATGCGTCGTCTTTGACGATAACAACAGTAACCTGAATAGTTGCCTATTCTAGAGTAGGATCCCAAAAGCAAAAGCTCTTTTCTTATGTAAATATGCGAGGGCCCATAAAGCCTGTAGATGCCTGACTGTTGAATTATCTATTCATATCACGAAAGAGGAAAAATATATGGAATAGCTAGCATACACAGAAGAAACAACAATTGAGAGAGGTTTCAAATAAAATAGTACTCCCTCCGTTCCAATTTATGTGAACATGTTAGACTAGGTACGAAGTTTAAGAAAAAATAAAGACTTTTGGAATTTGTGGTCCTAAACAAATCAAAAAGGGGCCCAGAGTATTTGTGTGGTTATAAAAGCTTCTCATTAAGCGTAGAATTGTAAGTTTAAGCTAAATTGTTTTCAAATTTAGAAAGGGGTCATTCTTTTTGGAACGAACCAAAAAGAAAATACGTTCACTTAAACTGGAACGGAGGGAGTACGAAATATGTAGAATCACCTTCCGGTCTCGCATCTTTCCATTCTCTACTTAATTGTCTCAATTACATGATTTTTATCAAACTTAGCTCGAACTGAACTATAATGGAGGTCGGAAGCTTCTGGAAAGAAGCAATAAAAGAGAAGAGAAAGCAGAGAACACGTGAGTGGAGAAGAAGAAATCTCAAACTGATTAATTGTGTGTAGGTCCCCTTACATATAATTAGCAACAGGAATGTAAAATATCTATTCTAATGTGACTACAACTATTAAATACTAACCACTAACTGCTGACTCAGCACATACTGGCTAATCTGTAAAGAGAAGAAATATAGGATAAATATTTAATCTCAATACTCTTCCCCAACCCCCTTCAAGTTGGAAGTGCCGACAACACTGCCAACGTGCCTAATACAATAGAATGTTTCACTCTGATAAGAGCTTTAGTGAGAATGTCTGCTAGCTGCTCATTTGTAGTGACATAGTGCAGAGATATGAGCCCTTCTTGTAGTTTGCCACACACAAAATGGCAATAAACTTCAATATGTTTAGTCCTCTCATGAAACACAGGATTTCTAGCAATGTGGAGGGCTGATTGGCTATCACAGTGTACTGAAATAGGTATGGGATATGGCACATTAAGCTCATAACCAAACCAACTCTCCTGCTACCTTCCTAAGTGATCTGTACTCAGCTTCTGCTGAGGATAAAGATATGGTCTCATGTTCTTCGACTTCCAACTGATAGGACTATTTCCCAGTAATACCAAATAGCCACTCATTGATCTTATTGAATTTGGGCATGAAGCCCAATCAGAGTCATAGAATGCCCTTACTGTCCGGTCCTCATCTTTTGACATGAAAATACCTAAGGTAGAATCACCCTTCAGATATCTTAACAAGTGGAATGCAGCTTTTAAGTGAGGTTCCCTAGTTTCTTGCATAAATTGGCTTAAGTGTTGAACATTATAAGCTATGTCAGGCCTGATTTTAGTGTAATGACCCGACCGGTCGTTTTGAGCATTATAGCCTAGTTCCTCTATTTATTGCCTATTCTGTATTTGTTTGTTATAATGGGACTTGTCAGGGTGGCTGGTTTGGTTCTGAGTTTGTTTTGGGATGAATTGGGATACTTAGTTCCAAGGTTGGAAGCCTAAGTTGAAAGAGTTGACCGGAAGTTGACTTATGTGCAATTGACTCCGGAATGAAGTTTTTATGGTTCCGATAGCTCCGTATGATGATTTTGGACATGGGAGTGTGTTCAGATATTGATTTGGAGGTTCGTAAGTGATTTTGGCTTGAATTGGCCAAAGTTGGAAAAGTTGAAGTTTGGAGAATTGAGAAGTTTGACCGAGAGTTGACTTTGTGGTTATCGGGATCTAATTTTGGTTTCGGAAGTTGAAATTAGTCTGTTGTATCATTTATGACTTGTGTGCAAAATCTGAGGTCAATCAGAGTTGATTTGATAGGTTTCGGCATCGATTGTAGAAGTTAGAAATTCATTAGTTTCATTAGGCATGAATTAGGGTGCAATTCGTATTTTTGATGTTGTTTGATGTGATTTAGGGCCTCGAATAAGTTCATATCGTGTTTTGGGATGTGTCGGTATGTTTGGATGGGTTTCGGGGGGCATCGGGGATGATTCAGATGGAAATCGAAATAAGTTTGGACTTGAGGAATTGTTGAAGTGCACCAGGTCTGATGCGATCGCACCTACGGAGGATTTGGTCGCAGGTGTGAGACCGCAGAGACGTGTTTGGCATCGCAGGTGCAGAATTTTTCTGGACTGAGGGGATGCACAATTGCGAGGTTTTGGTCGCACCTGCGAGATCGCAGATGCGGGAAGGAAAAACACATGTGTGATTTGGGTGAGTGGCAGCAGTTTCCACAGAAGGAGAGAAGAGGTTGCCGGTGCGACTTCGTAGATACCGGGCCTTGTCTGCAGAAGCGAGGACAAAGGGACTTCATGAAATCGTAGAAGCGGAATTTTTGTCGTGCTTGCGGGACCACATAAGTAGGATTTTTGTCGCGTCTGCAGGACGCAGATGCAATTAAATGGATGCAGGTGCGAAAGCACTGGTACTATATTATTTCGAAGGGTTCCGAGAGTTTATTCATTTTTGGACTTTTGGAGCTTAGATTGAGGCGATTTTTGAAGGGTTTTCACTAGATTTTAAGATGTAAGCCACTTTTAATCTTTTTATTCATTAATATTGAATAACCATGTAATTTCCCACCTAGATTATTTGTTTTTAAGGTGAAATTTGGGAGAATTTTGGACTAGGGATTGGAGAGTAGATTTGGGGATTTGAGTGTCGATTTGGGGTCGGAATTGGGTGTTTTAGTATGGTGGGACTTATTATTGAATGAGTGTTCGCATTTTGTAATTTCTGTAGGATTCCGAGACATGGGCTTGGGATTAACGTTTTGACTTTTGTTAAAGAACTTAGCTTTATCATATGGAATAAATTCATATAGCTTGTGTTGATGGTATTGAGTTGTTTGTGGCTAAATTCGAGTCGTTCGGAGGCTGATTCGCGAGGCAAGGGCGTGTTGGAGTAGAGATTTACGTGGTTGAGATAAGTAACACTTCTAAACTTGGTTCTGAAGGTATGAATCCCTGAAATACGTGTTATGTGTTTGGTACTGAGATGACGCACATGCTAGGTGGCAAGCGTGCGGGCGTACACTGTAGTAATTGTGACTCGGTTGATTTCATGGAACTTTGTAGTCATCTAATCTTGCTAGTATTCGTGTTCACTCCATGTTTTAGAGAGCTTGAGATGTGATTCATGCTAGAGATCATGTCTAGGTTATATGCGGGTACTGTTGGGACCCATAAAGGTCATTCTTTTGTTGTTGAGTTATTTGCTTAAATTGCAATTATGTATTCAGTCGCATTCATCATTTGTATATCATATCTCAATCTCTGTTATCATTTATTGTGACATCATGTATCATTGTTTTGTGCCGATTGGCATGAGTGTTGTGAACCCAAGATATTGGAGAGATTGATGACTCACTAAGGCCGAGGGCCTAATTGTGAGTGATATAGATGGGATCGGGCTGCGCGTCGCAGCAAGTTTTATTGATTCATGATGGGATCGGGTTGCACGTCGCAGCGGACATTATTGACTCATGATATGATCGGGCTGCACACCACAACAAGTATTATTGATTCATTATGGGATCAAGTTGTGAGCTGCAGTAGGTTTATTAGCGCTTGGGGGAGGGATCCGCCCTTCCCGAGTCTAACATACCAGTAGTGAGTGTAGGTACCTTACAGTGCTGAGTGATTGAGTGTGATGAATGAGAATTGAGACAGTCAGATTGAGTACTCTAAGAGTGGGAGTATGTGAGGTTATCATTATGATGCATTACCTGTGACATGCACATTTGATATGTAGATATAGAGATGTAACATTTCTCATATAAGTCATACTTGGCATATTTCATTTGTCTTGAGCTTAAACTGTTAAACTTGAAAACATGTCTACATTTCCGTACTGTGTACCATATAATTATGAGTTTCTCTGAGATTTTAATGTCATATTTCATGTCATATCTATATTGTTGTAATCTGGATTTGGACTGTACTTTTTGAGCTCGTCACTACTTTCAGCCCAAGGTTAGTCTTGTTACTTATTAGGTACATTGGGTCGGTTATACTCATACTACACTCTGCACTTTGTTTGCAAATCCAGGCACTTCTGGGCACGGCGGTTGCTAGCTTTGGATCGTTATTTGCTCGGAGACTATTAAGGTAGTTGCCTTGGTGTCTGTATACCTTGACTCTCCTTATTTTCAGTTTATTAGTATTGTTCTATCTTTTTAGATAGTGTTTTAGCAGTCAGACTATGTTGTTATTTAGATGTTCATGTACTTAGTGACACCCGAATTCTGGGAATTTTGTATTGAGTAATGGTATTTTCTTATCAGTTTTTATGAGGTTTTCACTATTAAGATTATTTTATTATGCTTTCAACTAAAAGATGTGTGGTTTTTTGTGATTGTTGACTTGCCTAGTATTGCGATAAGCTCCATCACAACGTGTGGGATTTTGGGTCGTGACAAGTTGATATCAGAGCCTAGGTTACATAGGTCTCACGAGTCATGAGCAAGTTTAGTAGAGCCTTGCGGATCGGTACGGATAATCTGTACTTATCTTCAAGAGGGTGCTGAACCATTAGAAAAACTTCACTTTTTTGTAATCTTGTCGTGTGAATTTGTTGATTCTGGAAACTAAACTTCTGTTATTCTATTCTCTCACAGATGGTGAGGGCACATGTTACTGTAATGGCCAGACGGCCACCAATACCACCAGTTAGGGCCACGAGAGGCCAGGGATGTAGTAGAGGCAGAGGTGCAGTTTGTACAGTGGCTAGAGCAGCACCTGTAGACCCACCAATTGCTCTAGCTCAGGAGTAGATTCCAAATGTGGTTGAGCTGGTGGGACCAGCTCAGGCACTAGCTGTACCCATTGTGATTCCAGGCCTTCAGGAGGCTCTGGCCCAGATATTGATCGTATACTCTATAAGTGGTTTCCATTGAGGCCGCACCAGCCACTTCTCAGGTAAGGGGGAGGGGGGTGACTCTCGCTACCCGTACTCTAGAGCAGGTGGGACTTCTGACACTGGGGGTGCTACTAGCCTATTCGGTTACAATTTCTCAGGCCTAAATGGGTCCCTCTATGAGTGACGAGGAGAAGAAGAGAATAGAGAGGTTTGGGAGGCTCAAGCCTCCATCATTCAGTGGGGATGAGTCAGGGGATGCTTAGGACTTCTTGGATAGGTGTTAGCGGATTCTTCGCACGGCGGATATTCTAGAGACTAGTGGGTCTCATTCACTACTTTTCAGCTGTCGAGGATAGACTTCAAATAGTGGGAGGACTATGAGCGGAGCAGGACAGCCGGTGCTGCATCACTTATATGGAACGAGTTCTCCTTTCTCTTTTTAGAGAAGTTTGTGCCACCGACCCATAAGGAGGAGCTACATAGACTGTTTTAGCACCTATGCCAGGAGGTTATATCTATGACCTAGTACGAGATGGAATTTTTAGAGTTGGCTCGTCACGCGATCTGGTTGGCTCCCACATAGAGGGAGAGGATTAGAAGGTTCATTGATGGCCTCAACTATGGACTCCATTTTGTCATAACTTAGGAGATTGCATCAGGTGCTAGGTTTGACGAGGTGGTTGATATTGCCAGGCGGCTAGAGTAGGTCCGTAGTTAGGATTGTGAGGAGAGGGAGGCCAAGAGGCCTTGTGGTTTTGGTGGTTTTAACGGGTGTTTCTTCTGGAAGGCAGTCCCACCACAGTAGGGGTTCATCTCGTGCTCCATCGGTTCAGGTTCATCTTAGCCAGGTCCCTCTAGTAGTTATTTAAGTTCTTGGGGTCCGCTTCAGTACCTTCCACCATTATCAGAGCGGGGTTTCTTTGAGTGTGGAGAGTTTGGTCATGTGAAGAGGCATTGTCCCCATTAGCTCGGGGTAGGGCTCAGGTAGCTCAGGGTGGGGCTCAGCCAGCTTAGGGTGGGGCTCAGCCAGCTAGTCATCAATCTAGAGAGGGAGGCCGATTAGATGGTGGTCAGGCCTAATGCTATGCTTTCCCTGCCAGGCCAGAGGCCGTTGCTTCAGACGCAGTGATCACATGTATTGACTCAGTATGCATAGGGATACTTCTATATTATTTGACCCTGGTTCCACTTATTCGTATGTATCATCATATTTTGCTCGTTATCTAGATATGCCCCGTGAGTCCTTAGTTTCATATATTCATATACCTACACCAGTAGGCGATTTTATTGTTGTGGACCGTGTGTATCGATCGTGTGTGGTGACCATTAGGGGATTGGAGACTAGATTTGATCTCTTATTGCTAAGTATGGTTGATTTCGACGTGATTTTGGGTATGGACTAGTTGTCCCTATGTCATGCTATTCTGGATTGTCACGCTAAGACCGGGACATTGGAAAAGCTGGAGTTTCCAAGGATCGAGTGGAGCGGTTTTCTAGACTATGTTCTCAGTAGGGTGATTTTATCTGAAGGCCCACCGGATGGTTGGGAAGGGGTGTTTGTCATATTTAGCATTTATTAGGGATGTTGGTGCTTATAC
Organism: Nicotiana sylvestris; assembly: GCF_000393655.2. Classification (NCBI taxonomy): domain Eukaryota; kingdom Viridiplantae; phylum Streptophyta; class Magnoliopsida; order Solanales; family Solanaceae; genus Nicotiana; species Nicotiana sylvestris. Next base: position 123,402,885 of record NC_091058.1, on the reverse strand, counting down.
TCCTACTATTGATTCTGTTTAGGTAATGCAAGACTTTCCAGATGTGTTTCCTATAGCCGAACGTGGCACCCGTCAAGGATATTGATTTTGGTATTGAATTGGTGCTGGGCACTCAGCTCATTTCTATTCCTCCATATCGTATGACATCAACAGAGTTGAAGGAATTGAAAGAGCAGCTTCAGGAGCTTCTTGCTAAGGGATTCATTAGGCCTAGTGTGTCGCCTTGGGGTGCACCGGTTCTGTTTTTGAAGAAGAAGGATGGTACTATGTATATGTGCATTGACTAAATGCAGTTGAACAAAGTTACAACTAAAAACAAGTATCATTTGCCGTGCATTGATGACTTATTTGACCAACTTTAGGGAGTTAAGGTGTTCTCCAGGATTGATTTGAGGAGTGGGTATCACCAGTTGAAGATTCAGGACTCGAATATTATGAAGACGGTATTCAGGACCCGCTATGGTCACTATAAGTTCCTTGTGATATCTTTTCGGCTAACCAATGCCCAACAACATTCTTACATCTTTTGAACAGTATATTCCAACCATATCTTGATTCGTTTGTTGTTGTATTTATTGATGATTTCCTGATGTACTCACGTTTTTAGGAGAAGCTAGAGGATTGTACTACAGAGGTTAAGGGAGGAGAAGCTTTATGCCAAGCTCTCTAAGTGTGAGTTTTGACTCAATTTAGTGGCATTCTTGGGGCACGTGGTATCCAGTGAGGGGATCAAGGTGGATCTGAAGAAGATCGAGGCAGTTCAGAGTTGACCTAAACCGTCTTCAGCTATGAAGATTCGGAGTTTTCTCGGCTTGGCAGGATATTATCGTCGCTTTGTAAAGCGTTTCTCATCTATTGCAGTGCCTTTGACTAGATTGACCCATAAGGGTGATCCATTCAGGTGGTCGGATGAGTGTGAGGAGAGCTTTCAGAAGCTCAAGATAGCATTGACCACAACTCCAGTTCTAGTTTTGCCTTCAGCATCAGGCTCTTATACAGTGTATTATGATGCTTCTCGGATTAGTTTTGGGTGTGTCTTAATGTAGGAGGGTAGAGTTATTGCTTATGCTTCACTCCAGCTGAAGCCTAATGAGAAGAACTACCTTGTTCATGATTTGGAGTTGGCAGCCATTGTTCATGCATTAAAGATTTGGAGGCATTATGTTTACGGTGTGCCTTGTGAGGTATTTATGGATCATCGGAGTCTCTAACACTTGTTCAAGCAAAAGGATCAAAATTTGAGGCAGCGGAGATGGTTGGAGCTGCTAAAGGATTATGATATTACCATTTTCTATCATCATGGGAAGGCCAATATGGTGGCCGAGTCCTTGAGTAGAAAGACGTTGAGTATGGGTAGCCTATATTTATTCCTGTTAGTAAGAGACCGCTTGCATAATCTATTCAGGTCTTGTCCAATCAGAGTGTGAGGATAGATGCTTTCGAACCTAGTTGGGTTGTAGCTTGTGTGGTTTCTCGGTCTTCCTTATATGATCGTATCAGAGAGCGTCAGTATGATGACCCCCATTTGCTCGTCATTAAGAACACAGTTCAGCATGGTGATGCCAAGGAGGTTTTATTGGGGATGATGGGGTGTTGCGAATGCAAGGTTGGATTTGTGTGCCCAATGTAGATGGGTTACGTGAGTTGATTCCTGAGAAAGCCCACAGTTAGTGATATTCCATTCATCCGGTGCCGCAAAGATGTATCAGGACTTGAGGCGGTACTATGGTTGAGGAGGGTGAAGAAATATATAGTGGGGTTTGCAGCTCGGTGCTTAAATTGTCAGCATGTGAAGTACGAGCATTAGAGGTTGGGCAGTTTGCTTCAGAGACTTGAGATTCTAGAGTAGAAATGGGAGTGTATCACTATGGACTTTGTAGTTGGGCTCCCACGGACTTTAAAGAAGTTTGATGTTATTTGGGTGATTATAGGCCCATTGACTAAGTCCGCACATTTCATTCTAGTTGGTACTACCTATTCTTCAGAACGGTTGGTTTAGATCTATATCCGCGAGATTGTTCGCCTTTACATTCACAATGTGCCAGTGTCTATTATTTCAGATCGGGGCACGCAATTCACATCATAGTTTTGGAGAGCAGTGTAGCAAAAGTTAAACATATGGGTTGAGTTGAGTATAACATTCCACCCTCAGATGGACAGATTGTCCGAGCACACTATTCAGATATTAGAGGATATGTATGTGCTTGTTTCATGGATTTCAGGGGTTCTTGGGATCAGTTTCTACCTCTTACAGTTTTTGCCTACAACAACAACTACCAATCGAGTATTTAGATGGCTTCGTAGGAGGCTTTGTATGGGAGGTGGTATCGGTCTCCGGTTGGTTGGTTTGATCCGAGTGAGGTTAGGCTATTAGGTATTGACTTGGTCCGGGATGCTTTGGAAAAAGTTAAATTGGTTCAGGTTCGGCTTCATACGGTGCTGTCTAGATAGAAGAGTTACGCCAATTGGAAGGTTCGCGATGTTGCTTACAAGGTGGGAGAGAAGGTATTGCTTAGAGTTTCACCCATAAAGGGTGTTATAATGTTCGGGAAGAAGGGAAATTTGAGCCCTCGGTGTATTGCCCCGTTTGAGGTGCTTGAAAGGATTAGAGAGGGTCTTATAAGCTTGCATTGCCACCTAGTATATCGTGTGTTAATCCAGTGTTTCATGTTTCCATGCTCCAGAAGTATTTCAGCGATCTGTCTCATGTTTTGGACTTCAGCACGGTTCAATTAGATGTGGATTTATGATGTGAATTCGGTGGCCATTTTAGATTGGCAGGTTTGAAAGTTGCGGTCAAAGAATATAGCTTCAATTAAGGTGCAGTGGAAAGGTCATCCAATTGAGGAAGTTACTTGGGAGACCGAGCGGGAGATGCAGAGCATATATCCACACATGTTTGAGACTTCAAGTGTGATTCTAGACCTATTTGAGGGCGAACGTTTGTTTAAGATGGGGAGAATGTAACAACCCGACCGGTTGTTTTGAGTATTATAGCCTCATTCCCCCATTTATTAACTATTCTATGTTTTTATTGTTATGGGACTTACCGGGGTGGTTGGTTTGGTTCCGGGAATGTTTCAGAGTGAACTGGGAAACTTAGCAAGGTTGGAAGCCTAAGTTGAAAGAGTTGAACGGATGTTGACTTATGTGTAATTGATTTCGGAATGGAGTTTTGATTATTCTGATAGTTTCGTATGGTGATTTTGGACTTAGGAGTATGTTCAGATATTGATTTGGAGGTTCGTAGGTGATTTTGGCTTGAATTGGCAAACGTTGGAAAATTGAAGTTTGGAGAGTTGAGAAGTTTGACCGAGAGTTGACTTTGTGATTACTGGGCTCGAATTTTTGTTCCAGAAGTGGGAATAGGTCCGTTAAGTTATTTATGACTTGTGTACAAAATTTGAGATCAATCGGAGTTTATTTGATAGGTTTCAACATCGATTGTAGAAGTTGGAAATTCATTAGTTTCATTAGGCTTGAATTGGGGTGTGATTCATGTTTTTGATGTTATTTGATATTATTTGGGGCCTTGACTATGTTTGTATCGTGTATTAGGATGTGTCAATATTTTTGGATGGGGTCCCGGGGGCCTCGCGGATGATTCGGATGGAAATCAAAATGACTTTGTACTTGAGGAATTGTTAAAGTGCACCAGGTCTGATGCGATCGCACATGCGAAAGATTTGGTCGCAGGTGTGAGACCGCAGAGGCGTGTTTGGAATTGTAGGTGCAAAATTTTGGTGGATTGAGGCAATGCGCAGGTGCGAGGTTTTAGCCGCACCTGTGAGATCGCAGATACGTGAAGGAGAAGCGCAGGTGCGATTTGGGCGAGTGGCAGCAGTTTTCGCCGAAGCGGAGAGGAGGTTGCTGGTGCGACTCCAGATGCAGTGCCTTATCTACAAAAGTGAGGGTAGGCAGCCTTCATGAAACCGCAGAAGCGGAACTTTGTTCGCCCCTGCGGGACCACAGATGCGGTTAAGTGGATCGCATGTGCAAAAGAACTTGCAGTATATTATTTCGAAGGGTTCCGAGATTTTATTAATTTTTGGACTTTGAGAGCTCTGATTGAGGCTATTTTTGAAGGGGTTTTCACTAGATTTCAATTGGTAAGCCACTTTTGATCGTTTTTATTCATTAATATTGAATGACTATTGAATTTCTCACATAGATTATTTGTTTGTAACATGAAATTTTGGGGAATTTTGGACTAGGGATTAAAGTGTAAGATTTGGGGTCAGAATTGGGTGATTTTGGTATGGTTGGACTCATTATTGAATGGGTGTTCGAATTTTATAAATTTTGTCTTATTTCGAGATGTGGGCCCCGGGTTGACTTTTTGACTTTTGTTAAAGAACATAGCTTTATCATACGGAATTGATTGCTATAGCTTGTGTTGATTGTATTGAGTTGTTTGTGGCTAGATTCGAGTCGTCCGGAGGCCGATTCGCGAGGCAAGGGCTTGTTGGAGTAGATATTTACGCAATTGATGTAAGTAACATTTCTAAACTTAATTCTAGGGTATGAATCCCTGAAATACGTGTTATGTGGTTGGTGTTGAGGTGAGGCACAAGCTAGGTGGCCGGCGTGTGGGAGTGCAACATAATTATTGTGACTTGGTTGATTCCGTGAAACTTCGTAGTCATCTAATTTTGCTATTATTCATGTTCACTCCATGTGTTAGAGAACTTGAGCTGTAATTCATGTTAGAGATCATGTCTAGGCTATATGTTGGTACTGTTAGGACCCCCAGATTTCGTTCTTTTGTTGTTGAGTTATTTTCTTATATTGTAATTATGTACTCAGTCGCATTACTCATTTGCATATCATATCTCAGTCTATGTTATCATTATTATGACATCATGCAACATTGTTTTGGGCCGATTGGCCTGAGTGTTGTGAGGCCAAGAGACTGGAGAGATTGATGACTGACTGAGGCCGAGGGCCTGATTGTGAGTGATATTGATGGGATCGGGTTGCACGCCGCAGCAAGTTTTATTGATTCCTGATGGGATCGGGTTGCATGCGGCAGCGGGCATTATTGACTCCTGATTGAATCAGGCTGCACACTACAATAGGTATAATTGATTAATGATGGGATCAGGTTGCACGCCGCAACAGGTTTATTAGTGCTTGGGCAGGGTCCGCCCCCTTGAGTTTGACATAGCAGCAGCGAGCACAGGTAATGTACAGTGCTAAGTGACTTAGTGTGATGAGTGAGAGTTGAGACAGTCAGATTGAGTACTCTGAGAGTGGGAGTATGTGAGGTTATCATTGTGATGCATTACCTATGATATGCACATTTGACATGTAGATATAGAGATGTAATATTTCTCATATTAGTCATACTTGACATATTTCATCATCAGTGTTGAGCTTAAACTCTTAAACTTGAAACCATAGCTAGATTCCCGTATTGTGTACCATCTGATTATGAGTTTCTCTGGGAGTTTAATGTCATATTTCATGTCATATCTATATTGATGTAATCTGGATTAGGACTGTACCTTTCTGAGCTCGTCACTGCTTTTAGCGTTATACTCATACTATACTCTGCACTTCGTTTGTAAATCCAGGTACTTCTGGGCACGGTGGTTGCTAGCTTTGGAGCTTTATCTGCTCGGAGACTATTGAGGTAGCTTTCTTTGCGTCCGTAGACCTTGACTCTTCTTCTTTTCAATTTATTAGTATTGTTCTATCTTTCTAGACAGTGTTTTAGCAGTCAGACTATGTTGTCAATTAGATGCTCATGTACTCAGTGACTGTTGCACCCTATTTTGTACTAGTCAAGACATGATTCAACTGGTGGTTTCTCTGTTGTTGATGAAAGAGTTGCTACCTAATATTTAAAGGTATATTAGGGTACCTATTTAATTACTAAGTTACATTTTTATTAGTCTGCTTATCGGTTAGATTATGGGTAAGGGTTCTTGTTCTTCTAAGGGGAAGGTGTTAGGCACCCATTAAAATCTACCTGAGGTAGCTCCATAGGACTTAGACTAATTTTATTGCATCAATTATTTGTACAATACTCAATTATCGTTAAAAGTACAATTTATTATATATATATATAAGGGAGGGTATATAAAAAAGGATGTAAGACTTAAGAGGGATGTGAAATTATAAAAGATTCTAGAGATAGGTTAAAAGAGTTCTGAAAGAGGTGTGTAAGTGGTCTATATATTTTATAAGGGCTTATCGAAAGAGGTTAAGTTATGAAAACAGTTGATTTAGGGAATGGGAGTTTATATAAATCTAAAGATGTTTGTAAGAAAGTGAAACTAAATGTACTTTGATTTTAAAATCTAAAGAGGAGCGATCTGTTGAAAATCTATTTGGGCAATAGTATTTCACTTTTTTATGAAAATATGCTTTTACCTCTTGATAGTAAATCTGACGATTCTTTTTTGATTTTTTTTGAAAACAGGGCTGCTAATTTTGACAAAATTCTGGGCTTCAAAAATCTTTTGAGAAAAAGCAAGTGAGCAAGAACATTATAATGATACAGGCAGATTAGAATTAGCGAAACAAGGATTAGTTAATAACTAATTCCTTTTAAATCCTATATTATTTGAGCTTGCCTATGTTTCACATGATATTAAAGCATGAAGATAAAGTATGTGACCTAATATATGAGTGTTAGATACATGGCAACAAAATGCGATAAAGTCACAAGGCAGTAGGTAAAAATAATGAAGTAGTAAACTAGATTAAGGAAGCAATAAATAATAACAAAGGAAATGATGGAAAGAAGACCAGACTCTGGTGATTGGGCCACAAGAAGGTAGGCCCAACAATTGAGAAACTTGAGGCCTAGCAATTGAGAAATACGGCTACAGCTGACTGGACTCTCCAGAAAAATGCAACAAGGTTGGTCTGGGCCTGAGTTCCTTAGGAACTCAGCAGGCCCAAATGTGTACATGCCTAAAAAGGAAAACAAATCATTAGATACATGCTCCATATATTCAACATATTCAAACATGTATGAAACATATATAAATAAACGACTAAAACAAGAAAATATCAATATTCAAATGCTATGGGAAATTATACTAATGTGGTAGCTATACATGGAAAATAATTTACATTGAAAACCTTTCATTGTCATTAAACACTAAACCCCTAAAGAACTGAAAGTGTTAATGAATTAAAGGCTAAGGAGGAAGTTCTACTCAAGATCGATGTCCCCTTTAAATCCTCCTGACACTTCAAATTCCAAGGAACTCAAGGCCTAGGGCAATGCTTGTGTCGGGGAGGGCAGCCCAACCTAGAGCTAAACTCCTCTTCCAAATACCCTTAACCACTAACGACTTATTTTCCCTATGGGTTTAAGTGTCAATGAGTCCCTTTCAATGTAATTAAATGTTATATTACTTACCATAAAAATATACTTTCCCTCCTAACATAAGAACACATAGTCTACATTTTGATATTAAGTAAAGAATACACATGAGGTAAACCTAAAGGTCAGACTTTAGAACACATATAAAAGAGAAACAGAAGTCTCATGACATACTGTTACAGGGGAAGAATCATTATGGAAAAACACATTCAAAGAGAAAGTGGGGAATACAGAATTCATATGGACAGCAACACAAGAGATGCAGATACTCCTACCCTGGCAAACTAACTGTGAATTGCTTAGTTTGTAACTAACACATGCAGGGATTAGTAACACTACTTGGAATTTTAAAGGATATTAATGAAGGTTCAGATAGATAGTCACAACTAGCACCTTTTACATAAATTACCAAAGATATCATAAATATGACCCAACTCTCAACATGACTGCAGGTTCACATATTTGAACATGGAATCCCTAATGGATCAACAGGATCATATTCCTAACAATATTAGTCCTAAACAAGCCATCATATTCAGACAATATCAAATAGGAACTTCTCACAATGTTCAAGGATCAGATTCAGTTTCAGATTGACAATAAAGAGAGGAATGGGTTGGTTCAGGACAAAGCATGAAATCAAAAATCAAATAGGAACATACAGTGTTCTGTTAGTTATATATGAACACTTCAAGTGAGGTTGTGACTTCATATAGACATGGGAGCTATTCACATTATAGGATCAAGCTAAACATGTCATGAAGAGAAGGAGTTACAAATAAAGGAAGTATTGCATCAAATCAAGTTTAACTCAGACATATAGTCTTGCTTAGTATCTAAATGTGAAGTAGTCATGCTTCAACTTTTTTTAAAAAAATTATCACTTGATTATAACAAAATACTAAGTCCTGCTTTCATGGAAGATAATCTCAAAGATAAATGCATGTAAGCTTCATAAAGTTAATAGTAGTTTAAAGATATTAAAGATAGGGAAGTACTACACTAAGTAGATTTTGAATTAAACCTGTAACTAAAGGTTTTAACTAATTATGAGGTGACTAAGTTCAGTTGTACAACAATGATCAGTTACTTATAACAAAACAGGATCATGACTTGTTCTATGAAGAAAACAATAACTTTAACAAAATGTATACAATAGAACTACTAGGGTTCATGAAAAGAAGACAATTTAACTCAAACAAGAATGTTTCATGAAAATGCAACCAACAGTTAGGTATAATCATGTGAATGCCATAGTAACATCCCAAAAGTTGCCTTTAGGGTTAGTAGATACAAGTATAAAGAAGGAAGGCATTTAGACACTCAGATTTTCATGCTTAAGTTAAATGGTAGATAATATGAACTTAGGAACTTTTAGATTCATTTCAGTTATGATTACCAAACAATTGACTCAACTATAAGACTAATAGAATAAAAGGAAATAATATGTAAAGGCAAAGATCACTGCAGAATCATCAATGAAAATCTGTGAAGTTTAGGTAAGTATGAACAATCATTCAAGACACATTACAACTTAAAGATGTAGACTGTTAGAACTCAAAAATAAAATCATCAAGAATCACTTAATAACTTGATCGATCATCAATTAAAGACTCAAAAGGCATGACAAATGATCACAAGCAGACAATATACTATCATGATCAGACAAGCATTCCTATACTAATTACAAACATCATAAACTACTGTAATTCTCAGAAGATAACTAGCATATTTATAGCATTCAAGGGAGATGAGAAAAAGAGAGAAATGAGGAATATACTGACCTTTTCGAGGGAAACAGACAAAATGAGGATATCTCTTAGTTGCTTAACATCTCAGTAACTTCAAACTCGATGCAACTATAGTACTCAGAAACGAAAAAAGAAGAGAAAACAATAATGAACCCTAGGTACTTGATTTCAGAATTGTTGTTAAGTGATTGTGTTGATGTTTTTAACGTTAGGTTGTATTTTTTCATGTGTTTGGTGAGAACATTAAAGGCCCCTTTTATAGTGCCACTTAAGGCTCTAGGGTTTCACAAATTTAAATCAGTAGCGGAGAGTGATGCATGGTAGGTAATGATAGAGAGATTGAGTAAAATCAGAAAGAAGCAGGAGGTAAAAACAGTGTTGAGTTTATCTGAGAGGAGGAATCGACCGTTGAAGGAAAAAACCAACAGACAAATCCTAAAACCCAGAGGTCACTACTTTTGACTTTTGGGTGTAGAAGTCTCATGATGAATCTTTGAATAAGCTCCATGCATGCTCCGATATGACGGAGCATGAGAGGATTTAAACAATTTAAAGTTTCATGTTTAAGATAGAGTTCTAGATTTTAGGCGTTTTTGAAATTAAATAACAAAAAAGGGAAAAATAGGTATTATTCACGGCTAGAGAAGACAAAAGGGATGATTTGGTTGTCGATTTTGACTTAAGAGAGCAAATCAGATGGTTTCTCTTTTGAGCTTAGGGTTTCGGATTTAGGGGTCTTGGGTTTGTGATTGAAAATAGATTTTGCAGCAAGATTCATGGTGTATAAGGGACATGAGAGATGATTTACAATATTTTTGAGTGACCCTGCACGAATTTGTGCAAGGTTCTGGGAGTGATGGTTGATTGAGAGGAGAGAAAAGAGAGAGGAAGGGGAAATGAGAATGACAGGGCGTGGTAGAAATGATTAGGGTTTCTGGGTAATTGGGGGTTGGTCTCTATGGTTAAAGATGAGAGACGAAACGGAAGTCTTTGGATCTGTTGATCAACGACTCCACTTATTTGGTGATTGGATTCTTTTAAAATATTTTAAGTAGGAAAATCGGTGGTCGTTAGATAATGGGGTTTTGTACGGTTGAGATTAGATCTCTGCGGGTGGGTATTTAGATCAAAAGAAAAATAATTAGAGAATAAACATGAGCTGTTGATCAGATGGATCAACGACTCAGATGTGGGTGTTTTTGTTCTATGAGTTGAGAGTAAGGTGACATGGTATGCCGTGATTGGTGAAAATAAGATGGTTTGAATCGCCAACAGGGAAAGAGATGGGTGTTTATGTTGGGTAATTTCGGATTGGGCTTGAGTAATTGGGCCAAAAGTGATTTAAGGAATGGCCATTTTGCCTTTGATTTGAGAATGCAATTTTGGCTCTTTTGTCTTTTAACCCCTTTTGAATTTAAATTAAATAAACTTAATAATTATCAACAAAATATGGTAAAAATCATAATTACTATTTATATTACTAATTACTTAATTAAATATTTGTAAAAGACTTTATTTTTCCTAAATTGCAACACTAATTTCGAATTTCACATAATAATTTAATTAACTAGAAATTAAAGAGTAATTTACCAAATTAATTATAAAACCTATGTAATATATATATATATATATATATATATATATATATATATATATATATATATGAATTATTTTAATAATCTTAAAAATAGTAAATATAGTTGTAATTACATAATGTTAATACTATGTGATTAATTTTAAAAACTAATACATAATTAATTTTTAAAAATAAGTATTTGCCAATAGAAAATACTTTGAAAATAATTATTGTAAATTATTAAGTATAAATAAATTAAATTAAAAAGAGAGGGTCAAAATTGGCCGTCAACAATGACACCTGAATTCTGGGGAATTTTGTATTGAGTCGCAGTGTTTTCTTATCAATTATTTATGAGGTTTTCACTATTAAGATTATTTTATTGTGTTTTCAATTGAAAGATGTGTGGTTATTTGTGATTGTCAGCTTGCCTAGTATTGTGATAAACGTCATCACGACGTATGGGATTTTGGGTTGTGACAAATGTCACGACCCAAAATCTAACCATGTCGTGATGGCGCCTATCGTGATACTAGGCCAACCACTTATTTTCAAATACTCCATTTTTCAAATAAAAACTCAAGGAAAATCATAATTTTTAACATAAATGCAACAAAATAAAAGTATAAATCAAAATCCAGCGGAAAGAAACACAATCCCGACTTCGGGTGTCACTAAATCATGAGCTAAAACTACTACATTTGTTCGATAATAACATGACCAACATGGTCTGAGAATATCTAAATTAATATACTAAAGGAAGATAAGGAAAGGAGAAGGCTGAACTGCGGTCGCCAAGCAGCTACCTCGCAATCTCCATAGAAAGTATCCAACTGGTGTGATAAACAATAGCTGCCGTGCCCCGAGATATCTAGATCTACACACAGGGTGCATGGGGTAATGTGAGTATACCAACTCAGTAAGTAACATGTCCAAACTATGGACTGACGATAGTGACGACCCAAACCTCAACAGGTTGCAACAGTTAATTGTACGGAAAAGTAGACATGCTTATAGTTCATGTAGTTTCTCAGCAATAATTAAACACAGTATGAACGATACAGAGTATAAAGCTCAGGAAACTCTAAGTACAAATGCACAAATAGCATGATCAATGTTACGTATAATACTTCTACTCACAGTGCTCAACCACTTGGTACTGTATATGGCCCATTTGGCCTAGGGAAGATCTATCCCGGAATATATATACATCAGAGACTATAAGTCACCCAACACCGAGGAAACAGGCCAATCTAGCCTCATGGATAAGATCCATCTCCATACCAATACTTCGGACAAGATCCATGTCCAAGGAAAATCCATCCCTTAATATCATCAACTGCGCTCACTAGGGGTGTAAAGACTCCGGAGGGGCTTCTCTGAGCCCAAGCACTATATCAATGTCAGCGAAGGCATGATCAATATCTCACTGCGTCGTGCAGCCCAAACCCATACTGTCAATCAATATCAGGCTCTCGGCCTCACTCAGTCAATACTCTCCAGTCTCATACATACGAGCTAAAAATGTTATGATACAAGCCCGAACAATGATATGATATGTCAAATAGAAATAATCGAGACTGAGGCATGATATAATATGCATGAACCGGACTGAGTATAGATTATAATGAAGCTAATGATATGACAGCAAGAAACGACCTCTCGGGTCTCAACAGTGTTGGCGTGAAGCCTTAACATGATAATTAGCATGATTTGCAGCTTATTAACTTAATCACATAATTACAACACATATATCAACATAAAAGAGTCACTAGACGGTTCCATGGAATGATCCAGGCCGCATTTCTCATGGTGAACGCCCATACGCCCGTCATTTGGCATTGCGTCACTTCAATAGTAATCATAGAATACACAGTTCGAGGTTTCGAACCCTGAGAACCAAGTTTGGAAGCGTTACTTACCTCAAGTCAAGCCAAACTCTAGCCCGCGACGCCCTTGCCTCTCAATTCGGCCTCCAAATACCTCGAATCTAACCAAAATTAGTATATAACCATCAAAATATGCTAAGGGAACAAAGCCCACTCGAAAATAATTAAATTACATCAAAATCCTGAAATTGGTCAAAACCCGATCCCACATCTCAGATTCCGATAAAAATCACAAAACTATAATCCTTACACTCTCACGAGTTTATACATACCAAGAATACCCAAATCCAACCACAAATGGCCCCTCAAATCCCTAGATTAAGCTCTCCAATTTCCAAGCCCTAAATCCCTAATTTTAGGCTTCAAACCCCCTAAATTTCATGTTTAATTAGGTAGAAATCATAATAGGATCGAGCATTAAGTCCATAAATCTTACCTCAAAGAAGTTCTCTTGAATTCCCTCTTCAATCTCCCTCAAGAAGCACCAAAACCGACTCAAAATGGTGTACTATGGCCAAAAATCGCAAAAATGGCCATTTAAACATTCTGCCCAGCGATTTAAATTCCTTCTTCATAAATGCGGTCAAATCTTTGTGTTCTCAAAGCACAAAAACTCATTGACCAAAATTTCTCTTACGCGAATGCGACCTCCAGCTCGCGAACGCGAAGCTTCTGCTTCCCAGACCATCGCGAACGCGACCTCCATAACGCGAACGCGAAGAACAATGCCCAGGACCCCCAACTGCCCCCATTTACTCTACGCAAACATGGGAAACTCATTGCGTTCGTGATGCATACTGACCCTCACCCTTCGTGAATGCGGGATCACCATCACGAACGCGAAGGCCAAATTGATTCGTTTAACCACCCGAAACTCACCCGAGACCCTAGGGACCTCAACCAAACATGACAACATATCCCATAACATTATTCAAACTTATTCCAACCTTCGGAATGCTCAAAACAACATCAAAACACCAAATTAACATTGGATTCAAGCATAAGAATTTCAAAAACTTCTGAATTCCGAATTCGGTCAAAAAGTCTATCAAACCTCGTACGAATGACCTGAAATTTTGCACACACGTCACAAATGACACAACGAACTCCAACTTCCGGAATTCCATTCCGACCCCTATATCAAAATCTCCCTTATCAACCGGAAAATGCCAAAATTCTAATTTTGCCAATTCAAGCCTAAATCTACTCCGGACCTCCAAAACACATTCCGATCACGCTCCTAAGTTCCAAATCACCTCCCAAAGCTATTTGAATCATAAAATTCAGGGATCGTTTCCAACTAAAAGGACCATTTAAGAGACTAAGTATCTCATACTCTGATCCCAAACTAACCAACATGATGCCACATAATACAGCTGAACAAAACATAAAGAAGTATAAATGGGAGAAACGGAGTGGTAACTCATGAAACGACTATCCGGGTCGTTCCATCCTCCCCCTCTTAAACAAATGTTCATCCTCGAACGAGTCAAGAAATATACCTGAAGCCTCAAATAGGTGAGGATATCTGCTCTGCATCTCCCGCTCGGTCTCCCAGGTAGCCTCCTCCACAGGCCGACCTCTCCACTACACTTTCACTAAAGCTATATCCTTTGACCTCAACTTTCGAACCTATCGCTCCAAAATAGCCACTAGCTCCACATCATAAGTCAAATCACTATCCAACTGAACCGTGTTGAAATCCAAAACATGAGACAGATTGCCAATATACTTTCGGAGCATAGAAACATGAAATACGGGATGCACAGTCGATAAGTTGGGTGGCAAAGCAAGCTCATAAGCCACCTCCCCAATCCTCCAAAGCACCTCAAAAGCCCAATGAATCGAGGACTCAATTTACCCTTCTTACCAAATCTCATAACACCCTTCATAGGTGAAACCTTCAGTAGAACCTCCTCCCCAACCATTTAAGACACATCACGGACCTTCCTTTTGGTATAACTCTTCAGTCTCGATTGCGTTGTACGAAGCCGCTCCTGAATCATCTTCACCTTGTCAAAAGCATCCTGCACTAAGTTTGTACCCAAAAGCCTAGCCTTACCCGATTCAAACCAACCAACTAGAGATCTACACCGTCTCTCATACAAAGCCTCATATGGAGCTATTTGAATACTCGACTGATAACTGTTGTTATAAGAAAACTCCGCGAGCAGTAGCAACTGATCCTATGACCCTCCAAAATCAATGATGCAAGCGCGCAACATGTCCTCTAATATCTAAATAGTACGCTCGGACTGTCCGTCTATCTGAGGGTGAAAAGTTGTGCTCAACTCAGCCTGAGTACCCAACTCTCTATGCACAGCTCTCCAAAACTGCAAAGTAAACTAAGTACCCCTATATGAAATAATGGAAACTGGGACACCATGCAAGTGATCAATCTCTCAGATATTGATCTCTGCGAACCGCTCTGAAGAATAGGTAGTACGCATAGGAATGAAGTGCGCGGACTTGTTCAATGGATCCACAATCACCCAAATAGCATCAAACTTTTTCAAAGTCCGTGAGAGTCCAACTACAAAGTCCATGGTGACCCGCTCCCACTTTCACTCTGGAATATTTATCTGCTGAAGCAAGCCACCCGGTATCTGATGCTCATATTTCACCTGCTGATAATTGAGACACTGTTTCCACAATATCCTTCTTCATTCTTCTCCACCAGTAATGTTGTCTCAAATCCTGATATATCTTCACGGCACCCGGATGGATGGAATATCGCGAGTTATAGGTCTCTTCTAGAATCAACTCATGAAGCCCATCAACATTGGGCACGCATATCCAACCCTGCATCCTTAATACCCAATCATCACCAATAAACAAGCAAATAGGGATCGTCATACGGACGCTCTCAGAGCCTAGGTTACACAGGTTTCACGAATAATGAGCAGGTTTAGTAGAGTCTTGCGGATCGGTTTGGAGACGTTTGTAGTTATCTTCGAGAGGTTGCTGAACCACTAGGAAAACTTCACTTTCTTGTAATCTTGTCGTGCAAATTTGTTTATTCCGGAAACTAAACTTCTGCTGTTCTATTCTCTCACAGATGGTGAGGACACATGCTACCAGACCGGAAGGACGTTCACCAGTACAACCAGCTAGGGCCACGAGAGGTTAGGGACGCAGTAGAGGCCGAGGTGCAGCTCGTACAGCAGTTAGAGTAGCATCTGTAGACCCACCAATTGCTCGAGCTTAGTAGAAGATTCTATATATGGTTGAGCCGGTGGGACCAACTCAGGCACCAGCTGTTCCCATTGTGATTCCAGGCTTTTAGGAGGCTCTAACCCAGATATTGACTATATGCCCTAGCCTTGCTCAGGCAGTTTCCGTTCAAGGCGCATGAGCCACTTCTCAGGCCGGGGGAAGTGCACAGACTCTCGCCGCCCATACTCCAGAGCAGGTGGTGCAGGGACTTCAGACACCAACGGTACTACTAGCCCAACCGGTTGTAGTTGCTTAGGACCAAGTGGGTCCTCCTATAACTGACAAGGAGCAAAAGAGACTAGAGAGGTTTGGGAGGCTTAAGCATTCATCATTCAATGGTGCTGAGTCATAGGATGCTCAGGACTTCTTGGATAAATGTCATCTAGGGGTGTGCATTCGGTTTATCTATTCGATTCTGACCCTTATCAGTAATTACTTATCGATTATCGATTTGTGCATATACTTATCGTTATCGTTTCAATAAGGTTCAATTTTTTCGATTTCGATTTATCGATTTTTGGGGCTTATCGATTACACCAATAAGAAAATTTGCGGGATTTCATAGAAAGTATATCGCTATAAATCTAGAGTTATTGAGTTAACTGTAAACTCTGAGATTCTCCTGCAAACTTGGCTTCTATCTGTTCCTCAGACAGACTTTCAATCTGTAAGTCCTTCAATGTTTTCTCTTTCTGAGAATTTTTCTTATAATAGCCTTTGTTACAAATCTCCGGTATTAGTTCTTATGATCTCTATTTTGTCAAACTATTTTTTCCTGCATATTCCTGGTAATCTATGCTATTGTGTTTAATCTTCAAATTATCATTTGATTTTTTTCCTATATGCTTACACTTCCCGCTCTCTCCCTTTCTATTTTGTTGTACTTATTGCATCAGTAGTTTATTGGTATATAAATGAAAGTAATTGGTGAAATAATCGTTTGATTAGTGTTTCCAGAAGAGCCATCTATGAACTATATTTTTTAGTATATCTTATCGGTTTATCGATAAATCGATAACCGATAACCGAAGAGGACTAAATCGAAATGGAAATCGATAACTCAATAAGGAAAATTTCAAAATCGAAATCGATAAATCTATAAACCGATAACAAATAATCTATTCGATTTATCGATAAACCGATTCGAATGCACACCCCTAACTTGTCAGCGGATTCTTTGTACATCGGGTATTCTAGAGGCTAGTAGGGTCTTATTTACTAATATTGAGCTGTCGGGGGTAGCCTTCAGATGGTGAGAGGCCTATGAGTAGAGCAGGCCAGCCGATGTTGCACCACTTACTTGGCACGAGTTCTCCATTCTCTTATTGGAGAAGTTTGTGCCACCGACCCACAAAGAGGAGTTATGTATGTAGTTTGCGCAGCTATGCTAGGAAGGTATGTTCGTAACCCAGTATGAGATGAGATTTTTAGAGTTGGCTCGTCATGCCATTTGGTTGGTGTCACAACCCAAAAATCCCTTCGAAGGAGTCGTGATGGCACCTAGTCTCTAAACTAGGTAAGCCTAACATTAACTGAAATAACATTGATATTTGCCAACTTTAAATTCAATAAATCTTAACAATTTACAATTCCCAAAACCGGTGGTACTAGTCATAAGCCTTTCTATGAATAGTTATACAAAATAGATACATCATTGTTCCAAAACAAAACGGAACATATGGAAATAAATACAATTGTAGGTGACTTTGAGGCCTGCGAATGCAACAACATGTTTACCTTGAGTCTCCACAGCAATGATCCGCACAGCCACTAACGATCAATTACCTCGATCTGTACAAAAAAATATACAGAAGAGTAGTATGAGCACACCACGGCAGTGCCCAGTAAGTATCAAGACTAACCTCGGTGGAGTAGTGACGAGCACTAGTCAAGACACCAACTGGTCTAATAAACTGAACAAGCATAAATATAGGAATGACAGAACACGACATCTATCACACGATATGGCTAACAACATAGCAACTACAATAATGAAGGAAAACCAACAAGTAATAATGGAACACCATAATAATACACAGAAGGATAGACAGAAACAAGTCCCAAATCCGAAAATCACAATACAATAAGGGCAAGTAGTAACTCAGCACTGCAATAATTTCCACGCAAGGCCTTAGTCAACAACCCCAATATTATAGTCAATCCTTCAAGTATAATCTTTCACTCGTAAGTTTCTGTATTGAAATCTTAAAAATATAATCCCTTCCAATTGAAAAAATTCTTTTAAAATATACTTACCTTGAATATAAACCTTTCAACTAAAGATTCTTCAAAACATAGTTCTTTCAAGATAGTTACTTTTCAAATATACTCTTTAAATAAAAAGTCTTTCAAACATAATTTCTTCAAGATGAATGCTTTTAAGATAAAACTTTTCTTTTAAGTAAATATCCTTCGAGTATAGGTCACCTTGTGACACTTAAGTATAGAATATTAACAGTTCCGAACATAGAAATATCAACAGGGAAATCTACCGGGGCCCCGTCCCGTAGCCCCGAATTCATTATACAGTACATGGGGATCTTCTGGAATACGTCCGTAGTCCCAAAATAAATATGCAGTGTTGGGGGATCTCTTAGAATACGTTCGTAGTCTCAAAGTAAACATGTAGGGGATCTCTCGGAATACCGTTCCGTAGTCTCAAAGAAAATACGCAACGCGAGCAACAGAATCAACAATTAATCACCACAATACATATAACAACAAGAATGCCCCCAGGCCATCTCAAATCATCACAATATATCCTTGGCATAGCCCATCTTGTCTCGCCACGTGGGCAATAATAACATAATAAGTGCCCGCCTTGTTTCGCCACACGTGCATCATAATGTTACCACCTTGTCTCGCCACATGTGTAACCCACATATAAGCATATATATACATACCCCGCCTTATCACACCGCATGTGCAATATATCAATAGTAGCAATAGCATGGCAGAAACCTCGTGCAACCCCATAACAACAGTCGCACGGCAGAAACCTCGTACATCACAATATCAACAACCGCACGGCAGAAACCTCGTGCACCACCAAAACAAGTACAACAAAAACAATGATAATATATACAAGAACACGACAAGTAAATCAACTCAAGAACTTTCTATCCCAAGGAGACGGTAAAACTAGCTCACAAGGAATAACCACAATAGAGAATACTAAGTGTGATAAGAACAACTCAACATGGGAGAAAATAATATGAAGCAACGACCCCACAATATGTAATTCAACAACAAGGAAGCTAGCATGAATCAAATAATTCCACCTAAATCAAGACTAAACAATTACAGGAAGGATTATAAAAATGCCTAAATAGGACAAGCAGTTATGAAAATATAACATGGCAATAGGAGAGGCAAAACTCTTCATTTAAGTCAAATAGGAGTCAATTAGGCAATAAGAGTGAGTCATGAAGCAATTAATTCCAATTAAGCATGTAGAGAGGAAACTAATAAGTAGGAACTCAGTCATATCAAGAATAACTCCATACATAGTCAATATAATAACCTAAGAACCCTAAAAGGCCAACTATCCACAATTAAGTCCGAGTACGCACTCGTCACCTAGCGTACACGGATTACAATCAACATAGAAGACTCAATCCTAAGGAGAAGTCCCCCACACAAGGTTAGGCAAGATACTTACCTCGTTTCGCAACCAAATCAAGATTCCAATAAACCTTTGCCTCACGAATTCATCCAAAGCTTCAAATCTAGTCACAATACTTCAATATACTCAATATAAATCGTATGAATTAATTCCATATGAAATTACTAATATTCCGGATTAAAATTCAAAATTTATTTTAAAATTCAACAACAAGACCCATGTTCCGAATCCAAGAAAAACTCACAAAATCCGAACACCCGTTCCGATACGAGTTCAACCATACAAAAATTATCGAATTCCGACATCAGATTGTTTTTCAAAAGTTCAATTTAAAGTTTTGAAGATTTCTACCATTTTAAGCCCAATCTTTACCTATTGGAACTCAACAATCTTCCCACAATCTTATTGTTACAAGCATGAATAACTAATACTCTCACATCCAAGAATCATCTTACTAATTACCCATTTCTAGTTAGATTTCAAAATTGAAGAATTGGGGAAAAAGAAATCCTTACCTCTTTTATGAAGAACTTGAGGGATTTCAAGGCTTGGACAAGATTTTGATGAACCAAAACACGTATGCTTCTTTCTCTCTCTAGAAACATTCTCCTCTCTCTCTAAAACACCAGAAAATACCCAAAAAATATGAACCCTAAACGAGTTAAATGAAATAGGGGTCGGGTCAGAAAAACCCATTTTTGTACAGCCGCTCCGCATGGTGCGGGGCATATGTTCAAAATATGCCTGGAAATGAAATTTCGGACCATTTTGGAATTCCTCCAAGCGTGCCGTGCCGCGGTAGTACAAAGTTTTCCAGTGTTTGGTAATGTGATCATAACTTCTTGTAGGAGTGTCCAAATGACAAACATTTTGAAGCGTTGGAAATTAGACTCAAAGAGATTTAATTTGATAGGTTGTGCATCACACAAATCGTTATATACAATGTAGATATGCTCGTCCAAAGTGAGGTCTTGCGCGTACTCATTTGCAACTTTAGTCTATTATGAAATTTTCCAACTTGGCTTAGACTTAGGACATTCGTTAAACCCCATATCACTTATAATATGCATCGTACACTTATTATCATATTAAATTGGTATCGATCATGGTAATAGACCTCTTCCACATATAAAACAATATAATTAGAACACGTCAATTTTCTTACTTCGCCAAAATGCGCCAAATTGTCTTATGGACTTCCGAATCCAAATTCGAACACACGTCTATGTCCGAAATCACCATACGAAGCTACTGACATCATTAAAATTCCATTTTGGGGTCGTTTACTCAAAAGTCAACTCTCTGATCAACTCTTTCCATTCGAGCTTCAAAAATAAGAATATATTGTTCTTTCAATTAAGTCTTGAATAATTCGAAAACCAAAATCGATCGCACGCGCAAGTCATAATACACATTATGAAGCTTCTTGAGGTCTTAAGCCGCTGAACGGGACACTAATTCTTAAAAAAAAGTCGGGTTGTTGCATTCTCCACCTCTTAAACAAACGTTCGTCCTCAAATGTGCTAAGAATTATTTTGTGGTTACCAAAATGGTGTTTCTACTTTTACACATATACTCGTGGACTCGTGGTTGATACCACATTACCATATTCAAAATAAGTTCGACAATACCATTTCAATTGAGGCTATTTCTCTTGCCCCTATTTGTAAACTTTAAGCCCAAATTTATTACACTCCGAACATTTTCAAAAAGGTAAGATTTTCATATCATCACACGATCTTAGTCTCACCTGGCTATAGCAACTCGTGCCTACGCACGCATCAACTTTTTAATAGTGCTTAACGGTTGTTACATCCTCCCCCATTTAGGATCATTCACCCTCAAATAAGAAGTAGATTCCATTCTCAAACACATAATGTAACTTTTCTTTTTCTTCGCACATCTCAATGTCCCAAATTTTTCTAACTCTTAAATTTTTCAGAAATTTTGGCAGAGTCTCCCCTGTAATTGGGCCTATCCACCTGTCAAAGTAGCATCAAAACAACTCCTAACAACACATCCACAACCCAACAAAGCACCAGAATGTATATATCAATAATACTAATCTCTGCATTACAAGCACGATATTATCATAATGATATCTCGACATGAAACACATCATATGTATGACCATAACCACTTCTCTGATCTTAATAGTTGTTCATAATCGATTACAAATCGCCAATTAATCTCATGCCAACAAAAATTTCATTTCAAACCTCCATTTTCTAACAACGAGGCATGAAAACCTCATAATTAATTACCCGAATTAACGAGTCACATTTAACGCCACCTGGGCACTTGTCTTGTGGGCTAAAACTCAATAGTTACAATATAAATTGGCAAATTATGCATAGAGATATTCATATAAGAGTTTTTAAATAAGACTAATAGGCATGACTCCCAATAAATACTATATTACAAATTTAATTTCACAAGGGAGAGTTTAAATACCATAATTTTCATCACAAGGATCTCGTCCTTATATAACTTTCACCGCAGCTTGTAGCTGGTTTAAATATCACACATCATATAAAAATACGAGGATCTCATCCTCAACTCCGTACCACAAGTAATATGCATATTATGACAACTGAAACTTTCCATTTCCTTTCTTTTTTCTTCTAAATAAATTCCGTTAAACAAAATCACAACATATAATTAACCCTCATACCGGTAGGGCATATAATTCACAGTTGAAATCAATTATTTGGAAGTTACTTCAAACTCACTTAGATGGTTAACAAAAGTCACTTTTAGCCTCACTACTATTTTTAGTGACCAACATATAATTATAGACATAGATATCTTCATATAATCTCTCAACAGGAGTATTCACATAAATAGATTTTAAAATTACGAACCTCACTCATGATTGGTGTATATTATGAGGACTTGCCTCGATACTCAGAACCGAATCAAGTTAATGAAATTGTTACTTTATAATAACTCGAGATCATATTGTAACAACATTATCTCGTGTTGCGATATCAGCCATACCATAACAAATATATCAATAGGTCGGGCCTCCACCTCTTAGCTGCCATCTACCCTCTTTTCCTCCAGCCCTAATTGGTAGTGGGAATAGAGTAGTAACTGTAATGGAGTACGTGGTATGTGTGCTCTGATGGAATAGATTTCTCCCAAGTCTGGGACAATTTCCCATGATGTTCCTAGTATCACAATATTCATAACAACCAATCTGCGGTCCAACTGCTCATACCGGGTCTATGCCGGATAACTAGGATAATCATTGTAGGGATCCCATACCAGTGGTGCATTAAAAGATGACTACCCTACACGAGTGTTGTGATTAACTTAAGCACTACGAGTATACTGAATATGTTTCCATGACCCCGCTGATACTGAAATGTAGAATTATTAAGGATGCGGGAATATCTCAAGTCTCATCATCATACAATTCAATCCTCAGCTCTTGATCATATACAAATTTTGGAAAACCTTTCAATACCACATAAATACATCTCAGGCCAAAATTGGTATAACACATGACCCCGCAATTTGATCGTTGATAGTGGACTCCCCTCACTTGGCACGAAGCCATAGGTCACAACATCCGATAATCCACAATGTTAACCTTTACAGCTCATATAATTCAACCAGACGTCAGGGTCTATTGCACCCCTACATGATTCACTCGGTGATCTCTCAATACTTCTGCATCTTCAATCTTGGCAACACGTGGTAACAATGATTGAGCAATCCTGGCTCCCTTATAAGCCCTCTGTGGTACCACTGACCGTTGGCGCATAGTTATTACCGAGTGTGCAATTTCATACATGAGCGGATGTAAAACAACATAAGTTATATGCTTCAAGTTGAATAAACGTTGTACGATAAGGAATGAAAGAAGTGAGGTTATCCTAATAGTTCTGTAGCCTCTCGAAGATAAGTACAGACGACTTCGTACCGATCCGCAAGACTCTACTAAACTCGCTTATGACTTGTAGCACCTATGAACCTAGAGCTCTGATACCAACTTATCACGACCCAAAAATCCATCTGAAGGAGTCGTGATGGCACCTAGTCTCTAAACTAGTTAAGCCTAACATTAACTGAAATAACATTGATATTTGCCAACTTTAAATTCAATAAATCTTAACAATTTACAATTCCCAAAATCGGTGGTACTAGTCATAAGCCTTTCTAAGAATAGTTATACAAAATAGATACATAATTGTTCCGAAACAAAAAGGAACATAGGGAAATAAATTGAAGGTGACTCCGAGGCCTGCGAACGCAACAACAAGTTTACCTTTAGTCTCCAAAGCAATGATCCGCACAACAACTAACGATTAATTACCTGGATCTGTACAAAAAATGTACAGAAGAGTAGTATGTGCACACCACGGCAGTGCCCAGTAAGTATCAAGACTAACCTCAGTAGAGTAGTGATGAGGACTAGTCAAGATACCCACAGAACACGACATCTATCTAATAACCGCACGGTATGGCTAACAACATAGCAACTACAATAAGGAAGGAAAAACAACAAGTAATAATGGAACACCATAATAATACACAGAAGGATGGACGGAAACACGTCCCAAATCCGAAAATCACAATACAGTAAGGGCAAGTAGTAACTTAGCACTGCAATAATTTTCACGCCAGGCCTTAGTCAACAACCCCAATATTTTAGTCAATCCTTTGAGTATAATCTTTCACTCGTAAGTTTCTGTATTGAAATCTTAAAAATATAATCCTTTCCAATTGGAAAAATTCTTTTAAAATATACTTACCTTGAATATAAACTTTTCAACTAAAGATTCTTCAAAACATAGTTCTTTCAAGATAGTTACTTTTCAAATATACTCTTTAAATAAAAATTCTTTGAAACATAATTTCTTCAAGATGAATGCTTTTCAGATAAAACTTTTCTTTTAAGTAAATATCCTTCGAGTATAGGTCACGCTGTGACACTTAAGTATAGAATATTAACAGTTCCGAACACAGAAATATCAACAGGGAAATCTACCGAGGTTCCGTCCTGTAGCCCCGAATTCATTATACAGTATAGGGGGATCTTCCGGAATACGTCCGTAGTCCCAAAATAAATATGTAGTGCTGGGGGATCTCCCGGAATATGTTCGTAGTACCTAAGTAAACATGTAGAGGGATCTCTCGGAATACAATTTCATAGTCCCAAAGAAAATACGCAACGCGACCAACAGAATCAACAATTACATCACCACAATACAAATAACAACAAGAATGCCCCCAGGCCATCACAATCAATCCCTGACATAGCCCACATTATATCGCCACATATGCAATAATAACATAATAAGTGGCCTCCTTATTTCGTCAAACGTACATCATAATGTTACCACCTCTTCTCGCCACATGCGCAACCCACATATAAGCATATCTATACATACCCCGCATTGTCATAACGCATGTGCAATATATCAATAAAAGCAATAGCATGTCAGAAACCTCGTGCAACCCCATAACAACAGCCATACGGTAGAAACCTCGTGCATTACAATATCAAAAACCGCACGACAAAAACCTTGTGCACCACCACAATAAGTACAACAACGACAATGACAATATATACAAGAACACGACTATTAAATCAACTCAAGAACTTTCGATCACAAGGAGACTGTAAAACTAACTCACAAGGAATAACCACAATAGAGAATACTAAGTGTGATAAGAACAGCTCAACATGGGAGAAAATAATATGAAGCAACAATCCCACTATATATAATTCAACAACAAAGAAGCTAAGATGAATCAAATAATTCCACCGCAATCAAGACTAAACAATTACAGGAAGGATAATTAAAATGCCCAAATAAGACAAGCAGTTATGAAAATATAACATGACAATATGAGAGGCAAAACTCTTCAGTTAAGTCAAATAGGAATCAATTAGGCAGTAAGAGTGAGTCATGAAGCAATTAATTCTAATTAAGCATGTAGAGAGGAAACTAATAAGTAGGACCTCAGTCATATCAAGAATAACTCCATACATAGTGTATATAAGAACCTAAGAACCTTAAAAGTCCAACTATCCACAATTAAGTCCGAGTATGCACTCGTCACCTCGCGTACACAAATTACAATCAACATAGAAAACTCAATCCTAAGGGGAAATCCTCACACAAGGTTAGGCAAGATACTTACCTCGTTTCGCAACCAAATCAAGATTCCAATAAACCTTTGCCTCGCGAATTCGTCCGAAGCTTCAAATCTAGTCATAATAATTCAATATACTCAATATAAATCGTACGAATTAATTCCATATGAAATTACTAATATTCCGGATTAAAATTCAAAATTTATTTAAATTTCAACAACGGGACCCATGTTCCGAATCCAAGAAAAACTCACAAAATCCGAACACCCGTTCCGATACGAGTTCAACCATACAAAAATTATCGAATTCCGACATTAGATTGTCTTTCAAAAGTTCAATTTAAAGTTTTGAAGATTTCTACTATTTTCATCCCAATCTTTACCTATTTGAACCCAACAATCTTACCACAACCTTATTGTTACAAGCATGAATAACTAATACTCTCATATCCAAGAATCATCTTACTAATTACCCATTTCTAGTTAGATTTCGAAATTGAAGAATTGGGGAAAAAGAAATCCTTACCTCTTTGATGAAGAACTTGAGGGATTTCAAGGCTTGGACAAGATTTTGATGAACCAAAATACGTATGCTTCTTTATCTCTCTAGAAACGCTCTCCCCTCTCTCTAAAACACTAGAAAATACTCAAAAATATGAACCCTAAACGAGTTAAATGAAATAGGGGTCGGGTTAGAAAACCTGATTTTTCTACAGCCGCGCCGCATGGGGCGCCGCAGGGTGCAGGGCATCTGTTCAAAATATGCCTGGAAATGAAATTTCAGACCATTTTGGAATCCTATGGGGCGGCGCGGTAGTACAAAGTTTTCCAGTGTTTGGTAATTTGGTCATAACGTCTTGTAGGAGTGTCCAAATGACAAACAGTTTGAATCGTTGGAAATTAGACTCAAAGAGCTTTAATTTGATAGGTTGTTCATCACACAAATTATTATATACAATGTAGATATGCTCGTCCAAAGTGAGGTCTTGCGCGTACTCATTTGCAACTTTAGTCTATTATGAAATTTTCCAACTTGACTTAGACTTAGGACATTCGTTAAACCCCATATCACTTATAATATGCATCGTACACTTATTATCATATCCAATTGGTATCCATCATGGTAATATACCTCTTCCACATATAAAACAATATAATTAGAACACGTCAACTTTCTTACTTCGCCAAAATATGCCGAATTGTCTTATGGACTTCCGAATCTAAATTCGGACACACGTCTAAGTCCAAAATCACCATACGAAGCTATTGACATCATTAAAATTCCATTTTGGGGTCGTTTACTCAAAAGTCAACTCTCTGGTCAACTCTTTCCATTTGAGCTTCAAAAACAAGAATGTATTGTTCTTTCAATTAAGTCTTGAATAATTTGAAAACCAAAATCGATCGCACGCGCAAGTCATAATACACATTATGAAGCTTCTTGAGGTTTTAAGCCGCTGAACGGGACACTAATTCTTATAAAAAATAAGTCGGTT
This sequence comes from Nicotiana sylvestris, assembly GCF_000393655.2. NCBI lineage: Eukaryota > Viridiplantae > Streptophyta > Magnoliopsida > Solanales > Solanaceae > Nicotiana > Nicotiana sylvestris. Next base: position 123,375,879 of record NC_091058.1, on the reverse strand, counting down.
TGTTACATTTGGTTCCCACAAAGGGAGAGGATTAACAGGTTTATTGATGGTATCAACTATAGACTGCGTTTTGTCATGACTCCGGAGATTGCATCAGGTTTGAAGAGGTGGGTTATATTGCTAGGCAGCTAGAGCAGGTCCGTAGTCAGGAACGTGAGGAGAGAGAGGCCAAGAGGCCTCGTGGTTTGGGTGGTTTCAGCGGTGTTTCTTTTGGAGGGCGGTCCCACCACAGCAGGGGTAATAAGTGTAAATTTTGACTACTTATTAGCACTTTTTACTTTCATTTTAGTCCAAAAGTCTAATTATATTCCCGAAAACTGATGAAATATGCTCAATTGCAGGAGTATTAGAAAATGAGATCCAAATATGTAATGCAATATAAGAAGGAGTGATCTGAACTCAAGGACAAAATCAGGCGCAAAATCATAAAGTGCGAACCGCATATTTCCATATGCGGCCGCAAAATGCAAAAGAAATCCATCAGAGTGCTAGTGCAAAATGCAGACCGCACAATTATTGTGCGACCACAGAAGCTACATCAGAGCTAAAGTTCAGAGAGTAGCCATTTCAAGCCTAAAGGAAATGTGAACCACATAATTATTGTGCCGCTAGAGAAGTCAGCCATGCGGCCGCACTCAGAATTGTGCGGTCCATAGAAGGTCCCTGTGCGGCCGCACCAGGATTTATGCGGACTGCAGAACTTAAGAGATGCGACCGCATTCCAGAATTGTGTGATCGTAGATTCAACTCCTATCAAGCCTCAAGCAAAGTGCGGACCGCACATGGAATTGTGCGGCCATAGAACCTCCGAAAGGGCATTTTTGTCCGAAATTTTCAACTTTATATAAATAGACTAGTTTCACGAAATTAGGTCAAGTTTTGAATATTGTAACTCCTGTAGCCGTTTTTCCTTACTTCTTTAGGCAACTTTATCTTACTTTAGTGATTTAACATGTGAATTTTTATTTTTTAATCTTTGAAAATGAATTTTATCATCTTTTCTTCCTTGCTTTCTTCTATACCCGTTATGAGTAGCTAGATTTTTAACAAGGGTTGTGACTCAACCCTGGTGTGTAAACCTAATGGGTGTTTGATTTATGGCTTGTTTATGGTCTGGTATTCATTATTGGGAGAATTGCATAATAATACACTCCACAAGTTAACCTTGCAACCGGATGACCCAGATTTAAGTTGACAAATATGTAGACCAATATTAGTTGGCTTAGATCCGAAAAAATCATTCATGCCCTTTTTATTCTGACGTAAAATTTTCATGATTTGTTTTTCTATTTCTTACCCAAGTTTATACATTCATATCTCAGCTATAAAAATACAAAAAGCTGACCTAAAATCTCTTAGTCTCCAAGTTCTACATAAATGAATTCGCTCCAAAGTTTATAATTTGATAGACAACTTAACAAAGAAAGAAAATTTGAAAAATTCATGATTTAGCAGAGAAATCAACAAAAAAATTAACTTTATATATAAATTGTTTAAAAGTGAAAAAAATACAACAAATTTATTTTTAGTTTTAACTGCATCTGTACAGTAATGTATAATGATGTATAAGTTTGCATAAACTTGTATATGAAATGTTGAATAATGTATACCAGTATTTACCTAGAAAGAAAAGCAAAATCAGTGTTAATAGAAAACATAGAGAATAAGAAGTAAAAGCAAAAAAGAAAAACCTAAACAAAAAGTAACCAAAACAAAAGCAAAAGGGAACTACGGCAAAACTAAAAATAAAAACATGCAATAGAACTAAAATTACTACCGTGAAAGAGAAACTTACTTTAAAAGAAAGATCAATGTTGTATAACAGTATTATCACACCCAATATACAATATTATACAACATTATACCCTTATTATCATTTTGTATAATGTTATGTAATATTGTATAATGATGTAGAATGGTGTATACAAAATTGAATTTCATCTTCAAGTTCCTTCTTCAACTAGTATGGTTCCCAAAACAAACGTTAATCAAACATAGTTAACCTAGCACTCAAGATTCATATCATTACAAGCTTTTACAATAATTTTTAACTTAACCCCATCACGTTAGAGTTAGATTTTCCAAATCTGAGTTGAACTTAGAGCTTCAAAGCTCCTTCAATGGAGTTTTTAATATGGATGCAACAAAACTTTAATTTTAAATTTGGACACCCATAAATCGAGATTCAAATATTTGAGATCTATAAAAATTTACGAAGACTAAGCAACTTAGTAGAGAAAATGCTTTAAATCAAGTTTGAGTTCTATAAATATTCAGATCTATGTGGGTGAGAGAAGAGAAAGAAAGGAGAAAGCAAAGAGAGGCGGCTTAAGAGTATAGAGTGTGTTGGGAATGAAGAAAAATAAAAATAAAGAAACCCTAAAAGTGTGTTTGTAATAGTGGCTTAAGGCTGAAAATTTTCTTTCAGATTATGTACAACCTGGGCCAAACTAGGTAAGGACTTCAAACATGGACCGTTTTCGGTTTGGCTGTTAGGCCAAGTGACAAGGGCAGTAATTCTTCCTATATTATTTAGCCTTGTTCTTGCTTTTTATTGTGGAAATTAATGGTTGCAAACATTAGTTCATGACTATTTGACTTGATCTCTACTTGAGAAAGAGAGACTTAGTCTAGGAAACTTGGCTAACAAGAATTTGAGGTGAAATCAAGAGATTGATAGTTCCAATTAAAGGGTTGAACCTAGAGATAGTAAAACTCGACTTGAGCATTTTATAAATTGTTTGGTTCAATACCCATTTGGACTTGAGAAAGCCAAATTGGAAAAAATCACTCTCTTATCAAGAGGTATTGAGGGGGTACTTGAGTGTTGATAGCTATAACACACCCCGACCAACGAAACAAGCTTTAAAGTTTACAACACATTAGGCAAACACCTAGGTGAAGGTCATAGCTCTAGACCTTTTACAATATTTGAAAATAACAACGAAAACATAATTTCTTAGTTTCAATTATTTGTATTGCAATCTTAGTTTAATTTAGACCTAGAAACAACCATATTTGTGGAATTGTAATCTAAGATAGTTCACATTTTTAATCCAAATATATACTACTTTATCCCATTCATATAGCTCCTTGTGGAATTCAACCCCGACTCTTAGTTAGGTATTACTATTGCATCGACCGCTTCATAACCTCGAATAGAGGTGTTACTTGGACGAGATCAATTTTTGACGTCGTTGTCGGGGAGCTAAAATTGGATTTAGCTATATATTTGGTTTTGTATGTGAATTGTCTTCTTTTCCTTCAGTGATACTAATCTTTTGGGTGAAACAATTTGTAGGTGAAACAATGGCTCTCAACAATAATGATCCTCTTGGAAACATGCCTATGGGGGATTTGGACGTGGAAGATGATCAAGTTGAAGAGGTTCCTCTTGAACCTCAAGCAAATAGACGAGGCTGACTGCCTCAAAACAACGTTCCCGTTCCACCCCCACCTCCACAAAGAGAGGCTACACAACGGGTGTTTCCGAATGAAGGGTATGCAAGTTCCATAGTCCCGCCCCGTATTAGGGCGGGAAACTTTCAAATCACAAATGTTATGCTCACATTATTAGAGCAACATGGATTCTTCAGCGGGGCTCCAAGGTAATTTGAATGGTAGTAACAACCAAGGGAATTGGAACAATCAAAATAATCAAGGAAATTGGAAGTGTAAAAATAACCATGGAAATTAGAGTGGAAATAGTCAAGGATATTGGGGAGGCAACAACCAAGGGGGGTGGAACAATAACCAAGGCAATGGAGGGTCGGGTTTTCAAAGGCCCCCATATATCAAGTATCAGCAACTAAGCAACCCACCTTCTTATCCTTACCAAGGTTCGAGTCCTTCCAACAATGAGATGGGACAAATTGAGAACATGTTCAAACAAATGATGGATAAGAATGCCGACTCCGATGCTCAACTAGCCTCTCACAACATTTCAATTCACAATTTGGAAGTTCAATTGGGTCAAATCTTGCAAGCTTTAAACACTCGTCCTAAAAGGTTCTACCAAGTGACATGGTGGTGAACCAAAAGGGTGGGAACAACACGGGACATGCCATGGCCGTTACTACAAGGAGTGAAAAAGGTGGGGATGCAACCACCTCAAGTGAAAGGAAATTATGGATGATTAGCTAGTGGTACAAGAAGATGAGATGTCGAGCAATGAAGTGCAAGCAAATGATAAAGTGAGGATTGACATTGATGACAACGTGGAGGAGACTCATGAGGAAGTGAACCCATCTAGGGAACACATTGTTGACATACCAAAACCGGTAGTGCCAAAGGCTAAGGCACCAATGCCTAGGCCTCCTCCTCCATACCCTCGAAGGCTTTCTAAGCAAAATGGCGAGAACCAATTCAAAAAGTTCATTAACATAATGAAGAGTCTATCTATCAACGCGCCAGTGGAGAAAATGCCCGGTTATGTAAAGTTCATGAAGGACTTGTTGACAAATAAAAGGTCGATGAATTGTGAAACTATAAAGATTAGTCATCAAGTGAGTGCAATTGTTCACTCAATGGCTCCTAAATTGGAATATCACAGCGTTTTCACAGTCCCTTGTACCATTGGGAGTCCCGACATTGCTAAAGCTCTTTGTGATCTTGGGGCAAGTATCAATTTGATGCCCTATTCGGTTTTCAAGACTTTGAGAATTGGGCAACCAAGACCCACATCCATGAGATTACAAATGGAAGATCGTGCCATGAAGAGATTGTTGGGTATCATTGATGATGTGTTGGTTCGTGTTGATTAATTCATTCTCCTGGCGGATTTTGTTATTCTTGATTGTAAGGTTGATTATGAGGTATCGATTATTCTTGGGAGACCTTTCCTTGCTACGGGGAAGACTCTAATTAATGTTGAAGCCAGAGAACTTACTTTACAGATTGGTGAAGAGAAAGTGGTTTTCCATATGTGTAAGTCTATGAGGCAACCCAATGACAATGAGGTGTGTTCTTTCGTGGACTTGGTGACCGATGTGATAATTGATGAAACACGTGCTGTATTGAATGTTGATGATACTTTTGAGGTCGTATTGCTTAATTATGATAATGAAGAAATGTAGGGTTATGTGGAATGTGTGAACACTTTGCAAGGAATGGGGTCGTACATTTATGAGCCCCGTAATTTGTCCTTGGATTTTAAGAATAGAATCAATCCTCTAACAATGCCTTCAATTGAGGATCCTCCCATCATGGAGTTGAAGCCATCGCCTCCACATCTTCGATATGAATTTCTTGGCCTTTCTTCTACTTTACCGGTTATTTTTTCCTCTTGTTTAACTAACGTGCAGGTAGATTTCACATTGGCGGTGCTACAACAGAGGAAGAAGGCTATTGGATGGACTTTGGTGGATATTCAGGGAATAAGCCCCGTATTTTTCATGCACAATATCAACTTGGAGGAAGGTGCAAAACCATCTATTGAACATCAAATGAGACTCAATGAAGTCATGCAAGAGGTTGTCGGGGTTGTGTTCCCCTATTTCTGATAGTCCATGGACTTCTCTGGTTCAATGTGCCCCAAACAAAGGGGGCATGACGATGGCCGCCAATAACAAGAATGAGTTGATTCCTAGAAGAATGGTGACCAGGTGGAGAGTGTGTATGGACTATCTCAAGCTCAACAAAGTCACAAGGAAGGATCATTTCTCGCTTCCCTTCCTAGATCAAATGCTTAATAGATTGGCCAGCCATGCTTTCTATTATTTCCTTAATGGGTATTACGACTACAAGCAAATTCTTATTGCTCTGGAGGATCAAGAGAAAACTACTTTCACATGTCCTTATGGTCTTTCGCATTCTCGCAGATGTCATTTGGGTCGTGCAATGCACCGACAACTTTTTAAAGGTGTATGATGGCTATCTTCATGGACATGGTGGATGATTTTCTTGAAGTCTTCATGGATGACTTTTTGGTGGTCAGGGAGTTTTTTGATGATCGTATAGAAAACTTGGACAAAGTATTGGCAAGATGTGAAGAAACAAATTTGGTTCTCAATTAGGAGAAGTGTCATTTCATGGTTGAGGAAGGCATTGTCCTTGGACACAAGATCTCAAAGAATGGCATTGAAATAGACAAGGCAAAGATTGAGGTAATTTCTAAACTTCCACCTCTAACTTCAGTCAAAGGCATGCGGAGTTTCTTAGGCCACACAGGATTTTACTTGCGGTTCACCAAGGATTTCTCTAAAGTGGTGACCCGTTGTGCAAGATTTTGGAGAAAGATGCCAAGTTTCATTTCAATGATGATTGCATGAGAGCCTTTGAGTTTCTAAAGATCAAGTTGACCACTACTCCTATTATCACCGCTCCAAATTAGAGTGTTCTTTTTGAGATCATATGCAATGTAAGTGATGTAGCGGTAGGGGATTTTTTGGGGGCAATGCATCAACAAGATCTTTCATCTGGTCTATTATGCAAGCAAGACAATGAATTGTTCCCAAGTCACCGTTACGGAGAAAGATCTTCTTGCCATTGTGTTTTCTATTGAAAAGTTTCGCTCGTACATGATAGGTGCAAAGGTGATTATTCATATGGATTATGTGGCACTTTGTTCTCATGAGCAAGAAAGATTCTAAAGCCCGTTTGATATTGATATCCAAGATCGAAAAGGTAGTAAAATCCAAGTGGCGGACCACTTGTCTCATTTGAAGGAGGAGGGGAGGCAACGTGATAGCCTTGAAATCAATGACTCATTCCTCGAAGAGAAACTTTTGGCTATTTCTATGAAGGAGGTGCCTTGGTTCAAGGATATAGCAAATTATCTTGTGAGTTGGTACCATTCCAATTGAGTTCTCTTCAAACCAAAGGAAGAAGCTCAAATGGGATTTTCAAGACTACTATTGGGATGAACCATACATTTTACAGATTTGTACGGATGGAGTGATTAGAAGATGTGTACCGGAGGAGGAACAAAGTGAAATTCATGGGGCTTGCCATTCTTCATCCTTATGGTGGTCACCATGGTGGAGCAAGAACGGCGGCCAAAGTGTTAAGTTGCGGTTTCTATTGGCCCACTCTCTACAAGAATGCAAGTGAGCTTGTCAAGCGTTGTGATGAACGCCAAAGGGCCAGTGGAATCTCAAAAAAAAATGAAATAACCCTCAACACTATCTTGGAGATTACATTTTTGATGTATGGGGTATTGACTTCATGGGTCCGTTTGTGACTTCTTGTGGAAACACCCACATCTTGGTCGCGGTTGATTATGTGTCCAAATGGGTTCAGGCCGTTTCTTTGCCCAACAATGAAGCGAGAAGTGTAGTGGTGTTCTTGAAGAAGAATATCTTTACAAGATTTAGTACTCCAAGGGTTATCATAAGTGATGGGGATTCACATTTTTGCAACAAAGCCTTTGATACCTTACACCAAGTATGGTGTCACTCATAAAGTGATGACCCCCTATTATCCTCAAGCAAATAGTCAAGTGGAAGTCTCCAACTGAAAGATAAAGAGTATTTTGTCAAAAATAGTGAATGTCAATTGGACGGATTGGTCAAATGATGTTTTATGGGCTTATACGACGGCTTACAAAACACTGATTGGAATGTCTCTATACCGGTTGGTGTTCGGGAAAGCTTGTCATCTTCCGGAGGAACTTGAGAATAAGGCGATGTATGCATTGAAGAAGTTGAATATTGAGTGATATGTCACCACCAACTTAAGGGTTGCACAATCAAATGAGCTAGATGAGTTCCGGTACCATGCATATACAAGTTTGTCCATATACAAGTAAAAGATGAAGTACCTACATGACAAGTACATTCAGAACAAAGAGTTTAAAGAAGTTCATCTTGTGTTGTTGTTCAATTCTCGGTTACAGATGTTTCTGGGAAAGTTGAAGTCTATATGAAGTGGCCCATCTGAGGCTGTGAGCATGACACCCTTTGGTGCATTGGACTTGAAAAATAAAAATGATGAGGTGTTTAGAGTCAACGGTCACCAGGTGAAGCATTATTTGGGAAAATTGATGATGGCCACATCCTGGCGGTTCTTCATTTCAAGTGATAATGGTAATATGTGTCATACCGCGATGTTAAATCAGGCGCTTCATAGGAGGCAACCCATGTGTCTTTTTCTTCTTCTTTAGATAAGTCTTATTTTGTGCTAACTGGTTTTGAAGTGTATTGCAGGAATGAGTGTGCTTTGCAGGGACTATGCTCAGAAAAAATGGCTAAGTATGCAAAAAGTGTGAACCGCACATTTATTGTAAGGACCGTACAAATTTGAGTGCCACAGCAGAAAGAGATCTACGGCCATACAATTCTTGTGCGAACTGCACAACTGGAATGCCAAAAGTGCACACTCTTTGAAGTTTGCCTATCAAATAAATGGCCAAAGTGCGGCCACACAAGGAATCGTGCCGTCCGTACCAAAATCTACGGCCGCACTCAGAATTATGTAAATTGTAGATCATTGAAATGGAAACGTGTAACAGGTAAAGGAGTGTGGACCGCACACAAAATTGTGTGGCCGCACTCATCTCTTGAACCTTTGGCAAATCATGTTAAGTATAAATAGAAGCCTTCATTCTACAATTAAGACTTTACGAACTCTGAGATTAAACACAAAGGCAAAAATAGTGCACTTAACTAATTCAAGCATCTGGCGCTCAAATCTTCATCTTTGATTCTTCCTTAGCATCACTACATCACTGGTATGTTCAATTCATTTTTCAATTTTCTTAATTTTGTTCATAATTAGTTTAGGAATTTTTAGGCTTAATGTCAAAATCATCATCATACGAGCTATAATGTGTGTTGGGTAAATTCATACTTGCCATATGGGGGATGGGTAAATTGAGTATCATGTTTAAATTGCTACTACCATGTCAAATATTGTGCGTGAATTAGAAACCCTAAGATCTGCCAATTTGTGTTTGAATTGTGCGGTCCGCATATTGTTAGTCTAGGGCAAATGATGTGAAATGATTGTGCGGACCGCACTCCAGATTGTGCGATCCAAAGAAATTGAAACACGACTGCAGAAAAGTGTGTGCGGCCACAAATCGACCAAATCTCTATTATCAGAGAGTTGCATTTTTGAAGCCAAAATTGTGCGGCCGCATTCAAAATTGTGCGGACCGCACTTCAACTGTGCGTTTGCACTTGAAATTGTGTGGACCGTAGAATCACCATTGCGGTCGCACTTCAAAATTGTGCGATCCACACATTCCCATTTGTGGCCGCACCCAAAAATGTGCGGACCACACTTTTATACTCTGCATTTGGTTTTCATCTACAACTGTCTTATACTCTAAGCTTAAAATATAACGGATTCCTTTAGCTATGTATTGCAGACAATGGTAAAATCACAGGGACGAGGTGATATATCTAAAGGGAGGGATGAATTCTCCCGAGGCCGAGGCAGGGGTAACAATACCACTCTCTATGAAAAGAGTAATAGCAAAGAAAGTAACAGCCGGGAGAGCCCCGGAGCCTGCTGAATCCAGCTCATATGTCCCGTCTAGGGAAGCATCAGAGGGAAATTCAGCGCAAGAGCAGCCCGATGCACATTCACATCCAAGGCAGCTCTAGGGTAGGTTCCAACTCAGAGATGAGCCTTCCACCTTAGCTAGATTTTCTGAGGGTTCAGAAGATGACAGTCAGGGTCCAGAGCCGTCTTCCTCACAATCCCCTGCTGTACCAGTTACAGTTGATGATGATGATGATATTTCGGATGACGGTCGAAGGGGAGATACCTGAGTTATCGGCCTTGAGAGGTCGAAGAAGAAGGAGGTTAGGGAAGATAGATTCATGAGCCTGGCTGCTTTCAACAGGTTCTGATAGTGGTGGCCTCAGAGATCGCTCACACTTGAGCGTTAATTTGTTCTTAAGGACTTGGATAGGTGTGGCAAGACAATTTTCGGAGAGAAAAGGGTGGACACGGTTCACTCAAAGTGTGGTGGATGCCAAGAAGGGGACTAAGGTGACTAATGTGAGGAACTTAAAAGTCAGATTTGATCAGACCTCACTAAACACATATTTGGGGCTCGAAGATGTGGAGCCAGTACAATATTTGGAGAAGTTTGCATTGGGTGATACAGCTTGCCCACACTAGTTGAGATTTTAGCAGCTCCAGGACCACCACCACCATGGATCACAGCAGGGGTTCCCATTCAGCGGAACACCCTCAACTTTGAAGCTAAGGGTTGGAAAACATTTGTGTGCAGTCGAATAGATCCAAGCCGGAATGAAAACAATCTCCTAGTCCCACGGGCAGTCCTAGTTTCCTCCATCATGGCCGGGTATCCAATCAATGTGGGTGCCATCATGTCGGCCAATATGTCTCTGGTCGGTAGGCAGGGTGAGAGCTCCTACCCATATCCAAACACTATCAGGGAGGATCTTATGGATGCGGGAGTGGAGTCAAAGGGTTTTGATACAAAGGTTCGGACGAAGCATCCCTTTACATGGTACTCTTTGAAGGGCCTTAGTAACCCAAAGAACAAGGGTCAACCAACTACTGCTGTGGGCCAGTTTGATGAGCCTTCGGTGGTAGTTACAGCTTCAGATGACATGCCTACCACTACAACCAAACCTTCTAGCAGTACAACTGCCATGCCTCTACCTCCATCTTCAGGGCCACCAGCAGCGGTTCCTTCATCTTCCACCTATCCACTTTCTGTGCTGCGAGTCTCCCAGACAATGGCGAGTCTCAACAACTGGATGCAGACTACTACTGTAAAAATGTCTGATCTATCCAGTGTTGTTGCAGCCCAGACATCTACCCCAGCTTCCCAGATTCCTCAAACAATGGAGGACACTTTGAAGAAGATTCTGGAAAACCAGAAGACCATCACGGATACCTTGGTGGCACATGGAGCAGCTATTGAGGAGCTTGGGAAGAAAGTGAAGAAGATGAGGAAATCCCAAAAATCAAAGAAATCAGTTGACAGGTTGAGATGAGAGGTGACCAAGATAGAAGCAGTTGGGGATGTTCCATTTGACTTGCTGATTGAGACAGCTCCGGCAGCACCAGCAGACCTAGAAGCACCATCAACATCAGTGGCACCAGTTAGCCAGTTTGAGGAACCAGACCTCGCTGTCCACACTGCTGAGGCTGAGGCGGTGTTACAGATGTTCACCAACCCAGACAGCTACTCCCCGAGTAGAGGATGATGAGATCCAGTTGGAGGAGCCTGAGGAAGGTGATGTTGCTATGGACACTGAGACCACATAGGGAGTCCTCCCTACTCTTTCCCTTCTTTGTTTTTATTTTTTAAGCATTGGGGACAATGCTTATTCTTATTCGGGGGGGGGGTTTATTTGATTTGATGACATTTGACATTGGTATGTAATTACTGATAATATTTTTTTCCTTTTTATTTATGTACATATTCTTCTCTCTCCCTATTGATGTAGATATTTTCTTTCATCCTCTCTCATCTTATATATTCATTTATGCTTTCAGCAATTTATTCTATAGCTTCTTTATTTTGTTTTCTTAGTAGTCAAGGTTTAGTCTAATAGATTCTTATTTACTTTAACAACTTCTTTTTAACTTAGTAGTTTGTTTTCATGTTTAAGTGATTAATAAGTCTTTGGTTCTCTTAATGCCATGGTTCTTTCCAAAGGTAGTTTTTGTGTAAACCGGGTGGCTCTTCCCAACAATGGATGGTGTGACAACCTTCTTAAGGGATTGAATCTGTTTTTGATGTTTAGGTAAGAATAGTAGTAAATAAGAATAAGAGGGCCTAATTGAGTAAAACTAGAAGATTCAAGCATTCTTCATTGGTACCAACACATTTAACTACTTATGATTAAAAATAAGTCGTTGGAAAGAAATAGCTCTAGCTAGTGACCTTTTGACTCTTGTGTTGACTTAAGCAATCATCGAGTGGTTTAATTGAACCATTATTGATTTCCAATCTTGAGTATAGTTGTTGTGGGCCATCGACTCTATCCTCTTTAACAATCTAACTGTGTGAGAGGTGAGATGTTTTGTTGCAATTCTAAGTATCCATGCGAATGGTCTAGAACTTGCCCCGAATGTATTTCTAGGCGAAATTCTAAGTTTTGCTTGGCTTGAGAAGTGATTCTAGGCTCTCCTGACCCGGTTGAAATTTTTCATGTCCCACCAATGTTGCTATCCCTAGTCAACCCATTTGAGCCTAAGATCTTTCTCATTTGATAACCATGTTACAAGCCTTTACCCGTTTTGTAGTGACCCACTTATGGCACCCAACTTTCCTTAACAATCGTGAAAAATAATTGGCTAAAACATAAGTTTGGGGGAGAGACGAGGAGTTTGAAAGTGGTATCAAGGAACAAAAAGAGAAAAGAAGAAATGAAGAAAAGGTATGGCAAAGAAAAAGAAAAAGAAAGAAAGAACAAAAGAAAAATGCAAAAAGAATGTGAATAAGTTGAAGAATTGAAGGGATTCAAAGAAATGCAATGATGCAAAGCATGGAGAAAACAAAGAAGGAGAAAATGAATATCATGACCAAGAAAACGTTATGTGAAGTCTCTCTAATTCCCTTAAGGAAAACAAAATCCTCAAAGAGTCGGCAAAACATGAGCCAAAAAGAGAAAATTGAGTGCTTAAGGAAAGATGAATCTATTGTATTCCAATATTTCCTACCTTAGTCCAAAAAGCCTTCATTACACTTTCAAAAAGCCCTACGTGATTTCAAGTCGAGTGAACTTACATTAGTGGTGATTTACATGAGGGGCAAGCATATGATACTTAGAGTTGTACTTGTGACATACTTTTGAGAGAGATGATCGAACTTTTCACAAATTCTTGAATTGAGTGTTACATTCTTAAGTGAGATATGCGAAAGGAGAGTAGAGGAGGAGGAGGAGCTTGCGATCCACAATGACTTACATGAAAGAGCAAGCTTCCTTGATGAATAAAGTCAACTTTTGATGCCCAAGTGTCGTATTAGAACTATTTGTTCTTAAAACTTCAAATCATTGCCTTGTTGATAATTCATAAGTGTTGTAGGTAATTGTTGGTCCCAACTGATGTGTGATTGATGCACCTTAGATTAGCTGAAATAGCTCTTAACTTGTGGAGGTGAGAATTACCTTATTTGCTTGAGGACAAGCAAAAGCTTGAGTTTTGGGGAGTTGAAAAGTGGGAATTTTGACTACTTATTAGCGCATTTTTACTTTCGTTTTAGTCCAAAGTGTCTAATTATATTCCCTAAAACTAATGAAATATGCTTAATTGTAGGAGTACTGGAAAATGAGCCACAAAGATAAAATTCAACTCAAGAAGGAGTGATCTGAACTCAAGGATAAAATTAGGAACAAAAGCATAATGTGCGGACCGCAAATTTCCATTGGCGGCCGCTAGATACAAAGGGAATCCGTCAGAGTGCTAGTGCAAAATACGAACAACACAATTATTTTGAAGCCGCAGAAGCTACATCAGAGCTAAAGTTCAGAGAGTCGCCATTTAAAGCCTAAAAGAAATGCTGACCGCACAATTACTGTGCGGCTGCAGAAGTGAGCCACGCGGCCGAACTCAGAATTGTGCAGTCTGCAGAAGAGCCCTATGCGGCCGCACCAGGATTTGTGCAGACCACAAAACTTAAGAGATGCAGCCACATTCCAGAATTGTGTGGTCGCAGATTCAACTCCTATCAAACCTCAAGCAAAGTGCGGACCGCACATGGAATTGTGCGACCACAGAACCTCCGGAAGGGCATTTTTGTCCGAAATTTCCAGCTTTGTATAAATAGACTAGTTTCACGAAATTAGGTCAAGTCTTGAATATTGGAATTCCTGTAGCCATTTTTCCTTACTGCTTTAGGCAATTTTAACTTACTTTAGTGATTTAACATTGGATTTTTATTCTTTGAATATGAGTTTTATCATCTTTTCTTCCATGCTTTCTTCTATACTTGTTATGAGTAGCTAGATTTTTAACTAGGGTTGTGACCCAACCCTAGTGTGTAAACCTAATGGGTGTTTGATTTATGTCTTGTTTATGGTTGAGTGTTTATTATTTAGCCTTTTTCTTGCTTTTCATTATAGAAATTAATGGTTGCAAACATTAGTTCATGCCTATTTGACTTTGTCTCTACTTGAGAAAGAGAGACTTAGTCTAGGAAAACTTGGCTAACAAGTATTTGCGATGAAATAAAGAGATTGATAGTCCCAATTAAAGGGTTGAACCTAGAGATATTAAAAGCCAACTTGAGCATTTTATCAACCATTTGGTTCAATACCCATTTGGACTTGAGAAAGCCAAATTGGACAAAATCACTCTCCTACCGAGAGGTATTGAGGGGATACTTGAGTGTTGATAGCTATAATACACCCCGACCAACGAAACAAGATTTCAACTTTACAACCCATTAGGCAAATACCTAGGCGAATGTCATAGCCCTAGGCCTTTTACAATATTTGAAAATAATAACAAAAATTCAATTTCTTAGTTTCAATTATTTGTATTGCAATCTTAGTTTAATTTAGACCTAGAAACAACCATATTTGCGTAATTGTAATCTAAGATAGTTCATGTGCTTAGTCCAAATATATACTACTTTATCCCATTCATATAGCTCCCTGTAGAATTTGACTCCGACTCTTAGTTCGGTATTACTATTGCATCGACCATTTCATAACCTCTAATAGAGGTGTGACTTGGAATAGATCAAGGGGTCATCCTTATAGGCCTACTTAGATAGCTCGTCTAGTTCATCGTGGTGCATCGGCTAGCCATGGTTAGTCATTTCTCAATGCACATCCGGGTTAGTCATTTCTCAGTATCCCCCCCGCTCAGAGTTTATCTTGTGCTCCATTAGTTCAGGTGCCTCTAGTAGTTATTTTGGTTCTTGGGGTCCACTTCAGTACTTTCTTCCATTGTCAGAGTGGGGTTGTTTTAGGTGTAAAGAGTTTAGTCATGTGAAGAGGCATTGTTCCCATCTTTTGGGAGGTCCAGTTCTGTAAAAGAGTGAAGCTGCGACTTCCGCACTAGTTACTTCACCACCCACTCAGCCAACTTGGGGTGGGGCTCAAGTAGCTACAGGTTGACCTAGTGGGGGAGGCCGATCAGGTGGCGGTCAGGCTCGATGCTATGCTTTCCTTTCCATACCAGAGATTGCTGCTTCAGAAGCAGTGATCACATGTATTATCTCAGTATGCCACAGGTTTGCTTTTATATTATTTGACCATGGTTCTACCTATTCGTATGTATCATCATATTTTCCCCGTTATCTGGATATGACCTGTGAGTCCTTAGTTTCACCTGTTCATGTATCTATGTCGGTGGGCGATTCTATTGTTATGGACAGTGTGTATTGGTTGTATGTGATGACCATTGGGGGATTGGAGACTAGAGTTGATCTCTTATTGCTTAATATGGTTGATTTCGATGTGATTTTGGGTATGGACTAGTTGACTCCATGTAATGCTATTCTGGATTCTCATGCTAAGACTGATACGTTGGCGATGTCGGGGTTACCTAGGATCGAGTGGAGAGGTTCTCTGGACTATGTTCCCAGTAGGGTGATTTCATATCTGAAGGACCAACGGATGGTTGGGAAGGGGTATTTATTATATTTGGCTTTTGTGAGGGATGTTGGTGCTAATACTCCTACTATTGATTCTGTTCTGGTAGCATGAGACTTTCTGGATGTGTTTCCTTCAGACCTACGGAGCATGCTACCCGACAAGGATATTGATTTTGGTATTGACTTGGTGACGATCACTCAGCCCATTTCTTTTCATCCGTACCATATGACACCAACAAATATTGAAGGAATTGAAAGATCAGCTTCTGGATCTTCTTGATAAGGGGTTCATTAGGCCTAGTGTATCGCCTTGAGGTGGACCAGTTCTGTTTGCGAAGAAGAAGGATGGTACTATGCGTATGTACATTGACTAAGGCAGTTGAACAAAGTTACAATTAATAACAAGTATTTTTGCCACGTATTGGTGACTTATTTGACCAGCTTCAAGGAACTAGGGTGTTCTTTATGATTGATTTGAGGTCTGGGTATCACCAATAGAAGATTTGGGACTCAGATATTCAAAAGACGGCATTCAGGACCCACTATGGTCACTATGGGTTCCTTGTGAAGTCTTTTGGTCTGAACAACGGCCCAGCAGTATTCATGCATCTGATGAATAGTGTATTCCAGCCATATCATGATTTGTTAGTTATAGTATTTATTGATGATATCCTGGTGAACTCACGTAGCCAGGAGGAGCATGCACAACATCTGAGGATTGTACTACAGAGGTTGAGGGAGGAGATGATTTATGTCAAGTTCAACAAGTGTGAGTTTTTGCTTAGTTTAGTGGCGTTCTTAGGGCATGTGGTATCTAGTGAGAGGATCAAGGTGGTTCAGAAGAATATCGAGGAAGTGCAGAGTTAGCTCAAATCGTCTTCAGCTACAGAGATTCAGAGTTTTCTCGGCTTGGTCGGATATTATCATCACTTCGTGGAGGGTTTCTACTCCACTGCAGTGCCTTTGACCAAGTTGACCTAGAAGGGTGCTCCATTCAGTTAGTTGGATGAGTGTGAGGAGAAATTTCAGAAGCTGAAGACTACCTTGACCACAGCTCCAGTTCTAGTTTTGCATTCAGCATCGGGTTCTTATACAGTGTATTGTGATGCTTCTCGGATTGGTATTGGGTGTATCTTGATGCAAAAGGGTAGAGTTATTGCTTATGGTTCATGCTAGTTGAAGCCTCATAAGAAAAACTACCATGTTCATGATTTGGAGTTGGCAACCATCGTTCATGCATTGAAAATTTGGAGATATTATCTCTACGGTGTGTCTTATGAGGTATTTATAGATCATCGGAGTCTCCAGGACTTGTTCAAGCAAAAGGATCTAAATTTAAGGCAGCAAAAATGGTTGGAGCTGCTAAAGGACTATGATTGCAAACATGTGCTTTTTGACCCTCCCCAAGATTTTACATATTTTAGCATATAAATATTTAATTTAGGCCTAATATCGCTATTTCAATTAGTTTTGACTCTTTTACTTTATTTTCTCACAAAAATAAAAATTATAAAATATATTCTCTTTTATTTAGCTAATTGATATAAAACAGTTTCATTTTTAATTTTTAATTTTACTTTAATTAATTAGAAATGATTTCATAATGTTGTGGTTGTTATAGTCTCTCTGATGATTTTTTCTCCTAAGATAGAAAACCTAGTCTGATAAATTTTCTCCTAGGATCAAATCTTAATTTGATGAATCTTTCTCCTAAGATAATAAATTAGAAAACCTAGTCTGATGAACTTTCTCCTACGATAGATGTCTTAGTCTGACGAATTTTTCTCCTAAGATATAAAAACCTAGTCTGATAAATTTTTTCCTAGAAAATTTTTAGAAAAAAGAAACGAGGATGTCTCGATTAAAAAAAGGTCTTTTGTTCATGCCTTTGAAAAAAACGTTGGGGCAATCTGTTTAAAAATGTTTTTTCTCAAAAAATATCCTTCTTGGTTCATTTTAGCATAGATACACATTTCAGTAGTCTCACTGTCCAACATAGGATGCCAACATAACTTGGTAATCTTTTCCAGCATAGGGTCCCACTCCTTAGTGGATGCCAGCATAACCTGGGAATCTTTGCCAACATAGGGCCCTACTCCCTAGCTGATGCCAACATAACCTGACAACCTTTACCAACATAGGGTCTCACTCCTTAGTTGATGCCAAAATAATTTGGTAATATTTCTAACTTTGGGCATCCAATCCCCAGTTGATTTTATTTTAGATATATGGTATCCACTCTCTAATCTCTTTTTCTCAAGGATACACAATCCTGAGTTTTATTGCTTTCAATAAAGAAGTAGTTTAGAATTTTGTTACAATAACTCACGAAATTTTCCTAGTGAAAACTGGGGCAGAAAAATTTCGTTCATTTGGTTGTTTTGGTGTCTGAGCAGGTTTTACCTCGAGGCACAGGGTTCGAGATGACTAAAAGAAGAAGTCTCAATCCAGAATAAAAGAAAAAAGAAGAAGAGCAAAAGAAATGAACTCGAAGTGCAGAAGTAGAGAAAAGTTGTGGAATGCTCAAAGACGTGATTGAAGTCACAAGCTCTGCATGTCCGGCCTTGATCTGATGAAGCCGTGAAAGAATAAACTAGCACCTGCAGCTAACAAGCATCAAGATTCAGATCAGAGTTCGCATAAAGAACCAACCAAGACTCAAGATCAAGCTTCACAAGATTCATAGATAGGAATCTTGTAACTCATAGTTGATAGGTTTAGTTAGTCTTTTTAATTTTGATTTTTGATGTAATAACAGGACCACGGACCAGAACCTCGTCGGCACATCAATCGGCTCTCCACCTCGGTACTCCATCACTCTTACAAATTCTGAACTACACATGGCCTGATTCCTTTAAAGCCAAGGATATGTAGGCAACTCAGATACCAGGGCTCGGTCACATTCTCCTTTCTCTTAGTTTTTGGTCTCTCTAAATAAGGGTCGGGTCAATAAACCTATCTCGTCGTTCTTTGTCTGAAAACTCTTCGCGTTTCCAGTCAAAGAGGGGCAACTGTAGACAAGTGATTTTTGACCCTCCCCAAGTTTTTACATATTTTAGCATATAAATATTTAGTTTAGGCCTAATATCGCTATTTCAATTAGTTTTGACTATTTTACTTTATTTTGTTACAAAAATGAAAATTATAAAAAAAATTCTTTTTATTTAGGTAATTGATATAAAAGAGTTTCATTTTTAATTTTAAATTTTACTTTAATTAATTAGAAATGATTTCATAATTTTGTAGTTTTTATTTTTGGAATTAATATTTTTTTTAGTCTAGTCAATTAAAGGGCCATTTTTAAAGTTAAATTTGGCCAAAACTTGGCCCAATTCGGATCTAGCCCATAACATCTCAAGCCCAATACCCCTAAAACCCTAGAAAAAAGCTTTAAAAAATCCCAATTCCTAGACCTAGACAACAAGAATGGCAGCCTTCCAAATCGGATAAACCAAGCATCAGCCGTTTTTGATATGGTAAAGGACTTAGACAAAAAGCTGGGTTGGCTTCTTCTTCAAAAAAAAACAAGGACCTAGACGACAAAAAGGAGCTTCAGCCGTTGAACACAAGACACCATCGACCTGTTCAGCATCTTCTTCTTCTTTTGAACCTAGACACACACACATCAATAACCAAACCAAAAATCTCTCACCCCACAACCCGCCGACCACCACTGAAACCAACGACCCCTCACTACTGTCACGACCCCAGTTCACCATCCGTGAACTATCGTGACGGCATCTAGTCTCTACGACTAGGTAAGCCTAACAAATTCGGAAAATAAACAATGAAAATAATATAAATCGAAATAACAAAATGAAATAGTATTTAAGATGCCTCCTGGCATATAACAGTATAAGAATCTCAACCTAACACTTCCCAAAATCCGGAACCCCATGAATCACAAGCTAAGAGATACATAAGAAGCTCTAACTCCAGAAATGTCTAATAGAAAAGAAAATACTGAAGGGCTATACTATTATAGAGAGATAGAAAGGGACTCCTCGGTCTGCGGACACGGCATATATACCTCGAAGTCTCTACAGGAGCGCATCGCCTCAAGGATGATGAGATTGAGAGGAAGTACCTGGATCTGCACATGAAAAACATGCACAGAAAGGGCATGAGTACACCACAACGGTACTTAGTAAGTGCCAAGCCTAACCTCGGTCGAGTAGTGATTGTCACACCTCCTTTTTACCTACACCCGCAAGGGCGTAAATGAGTTTTTCCATTTAAAGGACAATCGGAACGAGATTTAATTATTAATTAATTCATAGTCGCCACTTGAGAGATTAATGGTGTCCCAAGTCACCGATTGAATCCCGAACCGAGGAAATTTATGACTCTGTTAATAGCCCGCAAACCAAAACTCCGAGTAAGGAATTCTGTTAACCCGGGAGAAGGTGTTAGGCATTCCCGGGCTCCGTGGTTCTAGCACGGTCGCTTAACTATTGTATTTAATTTTATCTAATTTTAATACATGCTAGCTTATGTGCCTTTTACTCGTAAATCGCTTTTCATCGTTATTTATTTTAAGAGAATTGCGACGTCGTGAAAACGCATTTTGAACCCCATCGCAATCAATGCACCCGTGGTTGTCAACACATTTCGACTTCGTCGAGATTTGGATTTGGGTCGCATCAATGTGCACCCGAGTTTAAGGAAGTGAATTAATTAAATCGCGCTTAAAGGTTCTAACGCAATGTTATTTTGGGAAAGGCCGTTGAAATTCGCTAAACGGCCCTCCCAAATTTTAATCATTTTTAATAACCAATTATTGAGGGCCCGCATTTATTTTGATTCGGCGAGGCTTATCTCAACATTTTATTTGAGGTCAATCCTAAAATGACTATGGTTTTCCTATTTATTCTTGTCCTTAAACATAAAGAAAAGGACCTAGCTAGCACTAATAGCCTTATGCGCCAATAACCTTCTACCAGGCTCAAATGTGAGCCCAATCCAACGTCAACTAATAGGGTCCCAATTCGAATCTCCCCAGCCTCAATTTCAGGAATAAAGAGCGTGAATGTTAATGCTGCATTTACCATCAATCACGCACATTTGGGAAACCATTGCCGTTTTTAACTTTGCCAGTTAGGCATACAGATTAAAATTCCATTTTTATCAATTACTAAAGCACATCAATCTGGGCGTATTAATTAACTATACTATTTATTGATACTAACATGGCCATGCTGATTTCTGTTTGATTCAAATCTGACTGTACAACAACCAAAAGTAAATTAATGGTAACCTATGAGGATTAACTGGAACAATACGAAGCTATTGAAGATGCAATTCAAATTAAAACCAAAATTGAAACCAATCACGCATACTGAACTCAAAATCAGTTGTAACTTTGCAAATTTAACTTTAACAAACTGTTCAACTTAACAAACTGAAAATTACAGCTACATAGACATGGAATGCAACAGTCTAAACAGTCTGGAAATGGTTTGAATTAACAATCCCTAATATGATTCAATCCAAACGAATCAGATGTGTATAATCACTTATCAGTCAACTAATTACAGCTATATACATCCAACGAGCACAGATTGACCAAAGTGATTGCATTTCATCCGAAATTGTGGTTACATCAAGGTGATTTTGAAAGTGTACCTGGAAATTGGAATGTAAATAGAGAAGGGGAGGTTAGCAGCAGTAACAAATCAGCAGCAGCTCAGAAACTAGCTTATAGCCCAGTCACAATCAGTAAAGGAGTAATACAGTCCACCCAGGTTCAAAAGTTCAGAAGAAATGAGTTGAAATGCAGAGCAAACCCAATGAATCAACCCAAAACACACTCAGGAATACCAACCATTAGAAATCCAGATAAATGATTCCAAATCTGACTTGTTTGAAACTTAGAAACCACTCGAAATTAACCCATGAAAAGTGCTGAACTCCAGCTAACAGGACATTGAACTAATCATGCAAATCAACTAATCATTAGTGAATTTCAGATCTGAGGACTGAAAAATATTTTTAGTGGAAGTTTTTGGGCTCCAAATTCAATCCCCTCCCTCAAGGCACTTCATGCCTTATATAAGTGATCCCAAAAGGGTTCATCAGATTTTTGGTTTTCTTTTTGGTCCCTCCCCTATTTTCAGTTTAGTCCCTCATTTCTTGACTTGTTTCCCAGGCTAATATCCTAAGTTGGCTGAAATCTACACTAAAATACCCTTCTAGAAGGCCCTAGGATACTCTTCTACCCCTAAACTACCTATACTACCCTTACCCCTACTTTGAAATTACTATTCCTAAAGAAACTGCCCTTTTCTATGCCTAAAATGTCCTTCTAATAGTCTGAAAACTACAGACTAAGGTCAACTGATCCCAGTCCCTTACCCTGGCTAGAATTTATTTAAAGTTAACCAAAACAAAAGATTTTGTTCAGCTATAACCAACCAGGTTCACCTCTAATGCAACACATCCAAGCTGAAACATACTACCAATTAATCCTAATGCACACTCTATCAAACCAATAAACCCCGAAAGTAATCATCAACATGAGAATAGACTAAGCTAACAACTAATCACGGAATCATCATCCATAAGCAAAAACAGACAAAAGCGAAAAATAAAACAAAGGCCTGGAAAAAAAATCAGATCAATGAACTACTAATCCAACTGACTAATTAACGATAATTCAGAGCCCAAGTCCTACTGTTAATTGAAACGGCTAACTGATAAAGCATAGGAATACGAACTAATTTAGACTTAAAACAAGTAACAATCAGAATTAATCACGGACAAATTCCACAATCGATTAAATCAAATAGAGAAGAAGAAGGGACTGTTAGGCTACACTGATGGAAATCGAGCTTAAAAAGTTGGAGAAAGACTCACCGACAGAGAGAAAACTCCGGTCAATCACTGCCATTCGAATCTTTCCAGATTTTTGACACGCAGCATCCCTAACCATGTGTTCTTAACACATGGTTAATGATATTACGGTCCAAAATCACAAAGATTTTGGATTAGGGTTTTGGCCAGAAATTCTTAGATTTGAAATTCGAGCCGTTTCACAGAGATTTGAAGGAAGATGGTCATTGATTTGGGTTGAGGGAAGTCCGGGGATGGTGTGGTATGATTTTGGGCCGGTTTGGATGAGTTTGCGACTTGGCCGGAAAACTTTAAACGAAGATTCAACGAACTTTAGCAATATTCGAGGGAAACCAATAGCAGGAATAGAAAGAGGGATTCATGGGGGATCTATGGTGTTAATTTGGGTTTGAACGGTGTAGGTTGCACTTGCCGCCGGCGAGGATTTTGGGGTGGCTGGGATTAGGGTTTGCAAGGAGAGGTAGGGTGAGGAAGGCGAAGGACCGGGGTGGGGGGGGGTAAGGTTTGGACAGTTATATAGTTTAGGAGTGGGGCTTCCTGGCCGTTAGATCGTGAGACCTCGACGGTTTGGATTGATCGACGACAAACGACGTCGTTTTGATCTAGCGCATTGGACCGGAGGGTTCTGGGCTGCTTGGGCGTGATGGTTTGGGCTGGTGCTCAATTCAGAAAAAGGCCCAATTGTTTCTTGTTTGCTTTGTTTCCTCTTTTATTTCTTTTATCTATTTTTGTATTTTGTTTTCCACTTTGTAATTTTGTATTTATTTTTTCTGATTTTATAAAATTGCAATAATTAAAATAAAGTCCTAATATATTTCAAAACTAAACTAATTAAACTCTAAAATTATTTAAAACCTATTTTACGCTAATTTTATGATTAAAACAATTAACATGCAAAAGTGAGCTATTTTGTAATTTTTTTTATGTTTGGTTCTAAAACAAACTAACCCCTAATCGGTCCTAAAAATATAAAATTATATCCTAAATGCAAATGCATATTTTTTGTGTTTTATATGAATTAACATGCACAAATAAAATGCAACCATTATCAGAAAATGACATCAATATGCACGAAAAATTGTAAAAATAAAGAAAAATTATTTTGTTTGAATTTTTGGGAATTATTCATATATAGGGCAAAAATCACGTGCTCACAGCTGCCCCTCTTTGCTCGGAAACATGAAAGGTTTTCGGGCAAAGATAAGTGAGCAAATACGAGCGATTTTTGCCCGTTCAAATATTCCGTTGAAACATTTTTGAAAAGTTTGATCGCACCCTGCTTCAGAGGTTGCCTACATATCCTGGGCTAAACAGGAATCAGGTCAGTGTAGTTCGGAAATGTCTGGTAGCTGGGACTACCAGGAGCTGTGATTTCACTACGACTGTTGTCGTTGCTGCTTGCTGACTTCCCTTATTACACCGTGAAAAAATAAAAGAAGCTAAACTATCTGTGCTCTATAAATTGCAAAAAGTCCTATCTAAGATTCTTCAAACTTGCTCTTATACTTCCTTGTTGCCTTGTTGTCTTGTGTTGTCTTGTTGCCTCATTGTCTTGTGTTTTCTCGATAAAATTCCCTGTTGTTAATTCCCCTGGTTAATTGAGATGTTATTCCCTCTCTCCAAACTGCTGAACTTGAATAAACTCGAACTCGAATGTATTCCTCTGTTATCCAGGCGGGCTCCTGCCTGCTGAACTTAAAATTGAAACTACTCCTCTACTATCTAGGCAGGCTCCTGACTTCGACTACTTAAAAATTTAACACCTCCATTCTCCAGGGTGGCTCCCAACTTCGAACACACCAAGAAATTGATTGAAAACTAAAATATGAATTGTGTGACCTCTGTTCTTCAGGCGGGCTCCTGATTGCTAAAATTAAACTGTATGTCTCTATTCTCCAGGCGGACTCCTGATTGCTAAAATTCAAAATATGTGTCTCTGTTCTCCAGGCGGACTCCTAACTTTTAAAATTTAAACTGTATGTCTCTGTTGTTCAGGCGGACTCCTAACTTTTAAAATTTAAATTGTATGTCTCGTTCTTCAAGCGGACTCCTGACTTCCGATTTGAATTTTGTACCTCTGTTCTCCAGGCGGGTTCCTGACTTCAAAAGAAATTGATTGAAAATTAAACTGAATTATATCACCTCTGTTCCTTAGGCGGGCTCCTGATTTCTGGATTTTGAAATTGTATGCCTCTGTTCTCCAGGCGGGCTCCTGATTTCTGGATTTTGAAATTGTATGCCTCTGTTCTCCGGGCGGGCTCCTGATTTCAAAAATAGACGAACCAAGAAAAACTTCCTGCCCCAGTTTAGGAAAACTGGGGGTCGTTATATTATAATAAGGGTTGAAAACTAAAACTCGCATGCTTTGAAATTTACAGACTGAAACGTATTCCTCTGTTGTAGAGCGGGTTCCCCACTTTAACACTTTACCACTACTCTAAAATGCAGACCTGGAACAACTTACGTCTCCCCATGCTACTCTTCATTTTTCTTGTATTTTAACCATTCCATACTCGTGATTAAACTAGGTTAATACCTGCTCTTCCCTCACGGAGATCCCTTCCGTCAAACAGTTCCTTCCCTTGTTTTGATCAAAGAAAATTCCGTTAGTTTAAAAATTGTGGTTAGCTGATGGCACTCCTGCTGCATCATCCTTCCCTTGCCTTGCTTTGTGTTGACTAACTTCCACGCACTGACCCTGAACCTCTTGACTTTCTGACCAACTTTTAAGTTTCCCAACCTCTGGCAACCTAAATGTTTTACACCCATGCTGTTATTTCACTTTCCTTACCCTTTTGTTTGAACCTTTGCCCTTTCCGCGACATTCTCCAATCATTTCACCGATGAAGCTTCCGTTAATTCCCTGTATTCCACTTGACATCAGGTTATTTTTGACATGTTCTGACCACGTTGTGCTTTACAATTTCGGAAGCTGGTAGTGAGCTTTGAACTCCTTTCTACTTGCATTGAACAAAACTGGCACTGAAATATCTCAGCTAGATAAAACCCTCAAAAGGAAAATGAAATGCAATGATTTTTTTAGTTAAGGATAAGAAGAATCCAAAACCAGATGACTGTTTAAAAAGAGAAGGAAATGAAACTTATCTGAGCGAGACAACTGGTACCAATGGTCATGACATGCATTTTGGATTAATCGGCCCAATCTATCCAACTAACAAGCTTTCAATTGCCATACTTTTGTTGCTCAGAACTTCCATCAGTTGTTTGAATTACCCAGACCTTAACCTTGTTTTCCTGCAGTACCATGCAACGGTTTCCATCAACAGACCTTTCTCAGTTTGCCATTCCTCCACTCACTTTCGCCTTGAGGTGCTTGTGAAGGTTTTTACCACTAAGACTCTCTCATTTTATTTTCTCTCAGCCCTGGTCGCCTTACGGTGCCCGTGAAGGTTTTCACCAATAAGACTCTCTCATTTTTACTTTTGTTCTTTCTTACTTGAACCAGAGTGTTGCCACTGCTACGAATTACCGCTACCTGTTCGACCTGGCATTTCTTAGAAACTGATCAGAAGGTCTTTCTTTGGACCGTAGTGTAGGCCTTTGGATTGGGTTAGAAAGAAAGGTATAAAAGGCTCAAAATAATTCAAATGGGTTTAAATTACAACTTTCGGAATCCAATTTTCACAAAAATCACAACTTCTGCCCCAGTTTCTTGCCTGGGGATTTTTGGATTTTTATTTTGGTATGACTGAACCTCGGAGTAAGGCTGCCTACGTACCCTTTTGGGATCAAGTCAAACGTAGTTCACTGTGTCAT
This sequence comes from Nicotiana sylvestris, assembly GCF_000393655.2. NCBI lineage: Eukaryota > Viridiplantae > Streptophyta > Magnoliopsida > Solanales > Solanaceae > Nicotiana > Nicotiana sylvestris. Next base: position 123,349,772 of record NC_091058.1, on the reverse strand, counting down.
AGTTACCTTTGTTGTTGTTGTTTTTTTTTCTTTCTTTCTTTTCTTCTTCTTTTCCTTCTCTTTCTCTTTTCCTTCTCTTTTCATTTTATTCTCTTTTTTTTCTTTTTTTTTTCTTTTTATCTTCTTTTCTTTTCTTTTCCCTTTGCTTTTCTTTTCTTTCTTTTAGGTTTGGCACCTATGTTCCTTGATAGTATTATTGATTCCGAAAGAGGGGTATGAAAAATAAGTAAGGCTCAAAAGGGGATGACAAGGGATAAAAGTGTTTGGATAGCAGGACAAAACGCCTTCGTCATTTCAATCTTTAAGATATGCCAAATACAAACAGATATATTCAGAAATAAAGAAATCATACATAATATCTCTTGACTGCATCGGAATTGATGGCCATTTCCATACATTTTCCTTTTACATCTGTCAAATACAATGCCCCGTTAGGCAACACTCTGGTTACTACAAATGGTCCCTGCCAATTTGGGGCAAATTTTCCTTTTGCTTCAGCCCAATGAGGCAAAATCCGCCTCAGTACTAACTGTCCGACTTCGAATTTCCTTGGACGCACTTTCTTGTTGTATGCTCTTGTCATTCTTCTTTGGTACAGTTGACCATGGCACATTGATGCCAATGTTTTATCATCAATCAAACTCAACTGCTCTAGGCGGCTTTTCACCCATTCATCATCATCGATCTCAGCCTCCGCAACGATTCACAGAGACGGGATTTCTACCTCTGCAGGTATTACTACCTCGGTGCCATACACCAATGAATAAGGAGTCGCCCCCACCGAGGTTCAAACAGTGGTGCGGTATCCTAACAATGCAAAAGGTAATTTCTCATGCCACTGTCTAGACCCTTCAACCATCTTTTGGAGTATTTTCTTTATATTCTTATTGGCTGCTTCAACTGCACCATTTGCCTTGGGACGGTATGGCGTAGAATGCCTATGGGTAATCTTAAACTGCTCATATGTCTCTTTCATCAAATGGCTATTAAGATTAGCTCCATTATCCGTGATAATTACCTTCGGAATCCCAAACCGACAGATGATATTTGAGTGCACGAAGTCGACCACAGCTTTCTTAGTCACAAACTTGAACGTCTTAGCTTCCACCCATTTGGTAAAATGGTCTATAGCTACCAGAATAAACCTGTGCCCATTTGACGCTGTTGGACCAATTGGCCCAATAACATCCATGCCCCATGCAACAAAAGCCCATGGCGCGGACATCGTATGTAGTTCTGATGGTGGAGAATGAATCCAATCTCCATGATTTGGCACTGATGACATTTACGCACAAAACTGATACAATCCCGCTCCATAGTGAGCCAATAATAACCTGCTCGGAGAATCTTCTTTGCTAGAACGTACCCACTCATATGCGGTCCACAAACTTCGGAATGTACCTCAGTCATGATAGATGTGGCCTGTCTTGCATCCATGCATCTCAACAACCCGAGGTCTGGAGTTCTTTTGTACAACACTCCTCCACTAAAGAAAAACCCGCTTGCCAATCACTGAATCGTTCTTTTCTGATCACTGGTGGCCTGTATTGGATATACTCCCGCCCTGATGTACTCTTTGATATCATGGAACTACGGCTCGCCGTCAATTTCCTCTTCTATCATATTATAGTAAGCATGCTGATCACGGACCTGAATCTGCAACGAATCAACATAAGCCTTATTTGGATGATGCAACATCGATGCCAAAGTAGCCAAAGCGTCGGCAACCTCATTATGAATCCTTGGAATGTGCCTGAATTCTATGGCCTGAAACCGTTGACAAAGCTCATGCAGACACTGCCGATACGGTATAAGCTTCAAATCCCGTGTTTCCCATTCTCCTTGGATTTGGTGTACTAGTAGGTCCGAGTCACCCATGACCAAGACTTCCTGTACACCCATATCCACAGCTAATCTCAATCCCAATATACACGCCTCATATTCTGCCATGTTGTTCGTACAGTAGAAACGAAGTCGAGCTGTAAAAGGGTAATGCTGACCTGTTTCAGAAATAAGTACCGCTCCTATTCCCACACCTTTCATATTTGCAGCCCCATCAAAGAAAAGTTTCCATCCCGGCTTCTCGGCTTGTTCCAATTCATCAATGTGCATCACCTCTTCATCAGGGAAATAAGTTTTCAAAGGTTCATAATCTTCATCGATGGGGTTCTCAGCCAAATGATCGGCTAGTGCCTGTGCTTTCATCGCAGTCCGTGTCACATAGATAATGTCGAACTCTGTGAGCAGGATCTGCCACTTTGCAAGCCTCCCGGTGGGCATGGGCTTCTGAAAAATATACTTCAACGGGTCCAAGCGAGATATGAGGTAAGTAGTGTAGGATGACAAATAATGTTTCAACTTCTGTGTCACCCAAGTTAGGGCGCAACATGTCCTCTCCAGATGAGTATACTTAACCTCATAAGATGTGAACTTCTTGCTGAGATAGTAAATAGCCTGCTCCTTTCTACCCGTAACATCGTGCTGCCCCAGTACACAACCGAATGAATTATCCAAAACCGTTAGATATAGAATTAAAGGCCTCCCTGGTTCTGGCGGGACCAACACGGGTGGGTTCGACAAATACCCCTTTATCTTATCAAAAGCCTCCTGACATTCAGCAGTCCATTTGACCGCGGCGTCTTTCTTCAGCAATTTGAAAATCGGCTCACAAGTTGTCGTGGGCTGAGCTATGAACCTGCTGATATAGTTCAATCTTCCCAACAAACTCATCACCTCGGTTTTGTTTCTTGGAGGTGACAATTCATGAATAGCTTTGATCTTCGATGCGTCTAATTCAATACCCCGCCGGCTGACTATAAACCCTAACAACTTCCCAGATGGCACCCTGAAAGCACACTTTGCAGGATTGAGCTTAAGATTGTACCTGCGAAGCCTTTGAAAGAACTTTCTCAAATCTCTGACATGGTCGGATTGTTGTCTAGATTTCATGATCACGTCATCTACATACACCTCGATTTCTTTGTGTATCATATCATGGAATATGGTTGTCATGGCCCTCATATAAGTTGCCCCAGCATTTTTTAAACCAAACGGCATGACCCGATAACAATACGTTCCCCACGGCGTGATGAATGTCGTCTTTTCTGATTCTTCCTCGTCCATTAGAATCTAATGATAACTCGCGTAACAATCCACAAAAGAACCAATATCATGTTGGGCACAATTGTCAATCAGTATATGGATGTTGGGCAGTGGGAAATTATCTTTTTGACTTGCCTTGTTAAGATCCCGATAATCGACACATACCCTGGTCTTTCCATCTTTCTTCGGCACAGGCATAACATTAGCTAACCAAGAGGGATACCGTGTAACATGAATGACCTTCGCGTCAAATTGCCTGGTAATTTCCTCTTTGATCTTCACACTTATGTCCGTTTTGAATTTTCTCAACTTCTGCTTGACAGGAGGGAATGCCGGATCAGTGGGCAATTTGTGGACCACCAAATCGGTGCTTAGACCTAGAATATCATCATACGACCATGCAAAAACATCTTTGTACTCATGCAATACTCTAATTATCTCCTCCTTGAGTTGTGGATCCAGATGAACACTTACTTTAGTTTCCCGCACATTGTCTTGATCCCCTAGATTAACTGCTTCTGTGTCATTTAGGTTAGGTTTGGGTTTTTCTTCAAAGTGACTTAATTCCTTACTAATTTCCTCATAAACTTCATCGTTGTTGCAATCCACCCCATCATCACACTCAATTTCTTGTATTATTACTTCTGAGCTAGATTGGCTTTTAAAATTGGGCCGAAGATTCCTCATGCATGTCATATCATTGATATCAGCATAAAAAGAACTGTACAAAGAAAAGAAAAAATGGAAACAAAATTAGGAACGAAGAAAATTGCATTTCATTGAATGTAAAGATAACAAGGTTTTAACTCATCCAAACGGACGGAACATAGCAACTGGATTACAAACCCTGGAATAACCCAGGTGACAAAAGGAAAACAAAAACCCACTACCACGACTCCCTCCAAACTGGAAGAGGAGTAGCTTCCCAATTGTTGATGTTAGCGTGTGGTCCTATGTACTGTATATCTGCTCCGCTTGACCCTTTCCCGGCCTCAACCATGTTCACTTCGGCAAATACTCTCTTGAACACCTTATCCAAATTCCCTTCTGCCCCAATTAGTGGACCTGACACCTTTGCCAATGACTACTTCTTTCTACCCGGCCTGACGAAGGACCTAGACAAGCGCGGAATCGGTTTGGGAAGAACCCAAGCTTTCTTTTTCAATTTACGAGCCCTTCTAACATCTGTCGCTGTTGGTTTGAACCCCAATCTGAAGGTGTCCAGATTTTTGGGCAGAGAAACAGGATGAACAATGCCCTGAAGTTCAGCCCCCAGCCCTTTTCCTGGCATGAACCCATTACTCAGCATTTCTGATACTACCATGACGGTCGCAGCTGCCACCCTGGGACATGGAATGCTTTTACCCTCGGGCAATCTACTCACCGGGACCGTGTCGAAGACCTGATAAACCCATGGTCCCTTATCATCTTCAGTTTCTATAAAGGGCACAATGGCATCATTTATGGCGCATGTGGGATCTTCTCCATATAACACAATTTCTTGTCTGTCCCACTCGAACTTGACCATTTGGTGCAGTGTGGAAGGCACTGCTTTGGCCGCGTGGATCCATGGTCGACCCAACAAAAGATTGTAGGACACTGCAGCATCCAACACCTGAAATTCCATAGTGAACTCGACTGGCCAATAGTCAATTCGAGTACAATATCCCCTACTGTGTTTGTTCCCCCTCCGTCGAACCCTCGGACACAAATGCTATTTTTGCGGATTCTATCATCATCAATCTTCAACTTGTTCAATGTGGATAACGTACAAATATTAGCACTTGACCCGTTATCGATCAATGCCCGAGTAACCATTGAATCTTCACACTTGGCCGTCAAGTAGAGAGCTTTATTGTGTTCTGTGCCTTCCACAGGCAATTCATCGTCAGAAAATGCTACCCTTTTTACCTCAAAGATCTTGTTGGCAATTGTCTCCAGATGGTTCACTGAAATTTTGTCGGGCACATGAGCTTCATTCAATATCTTCATCAAAGCTCGGCAATGCTCGTCAGAATGGATCAATAATGACAACAACGAGATCTGAGCTGGTGTTTTTCTCAATTGTTCAACAATGGAATAATCTCGCACTTTCATCTTTTTCAGAAATTCTTCTGCCTCTTCTTCCGTTACAGCCTTTTTGACTAGCACTGGATTGTCTTTAGCGCCCCTAGCCTTTCTCAACTCTTCGGGAGCAAAACAACGTCCCGACCGAGTTAGTCCTTGTGCTTCACAACTCTCTTCCTCAATTTCCTTTCCTTTGTATGTCACCACTACCTTGTCATATTTCTATGGTACGGCTTTGCTATCAACCACGGGTAATTGGACTACCGGTTTTATGACAACTGGTTCTATGTAGGCCCCTTTCACAACAACCACGGGCGCATATGATGACCCTGATACCACTAACTTGACTGGCTATGGCTTTTTTGCGGCAACAAATGGTCCTTTTCCCATTACCAACACTGGCTTATCTTTTATTACTTTTAGCTGAACCACTAGCCTTGCGCTCACTGTCTGTTCTTTGACCTTCTCTTCCATAGAACGGATCACCATAACCGTCTGCGAGGATTTTTTAGGCTCTGTCCCCTTATGTATCAGTTCGATCATATTGGCTTCATAATGCGCCGGTAACGGATTTTGATTGATGTTTGGGGCCTCTGGAGCCTGTACTTCAATACGTCAATTATCAATGAGTTTTTGTATCGCATTTTTCAACTTCCAACATTTTTCAGTATCGTGCCCCGGCATCCCTGAGCAATACTCGCAGCTAACAGAAAGGTCCAGGTTTCTGGGAATGGGGTTTGGTGCTTTGGACTCAATTGGGGTCAGCATTCCCAACTAATTCAATCTATGGAAGAGAGCGGTGTAATATTCTCCCAGCGGAGTAAATGTTTTTCTGTTTGGGGCTTTCTCACTTCTAAAAGCTTGGTTTGGGCGGAAGCTGGTTCCTGGTCTGTTTGCCCTGGGAGGTGGATAGGTGTTTTGTGGGGGTGGATGTGTGTTTTGGGGATTCGGTGCACGCCATTGCGAGTGCACCGGAGGCTGAGTGTAGGTCTGGGCGTGGTGGATAGAAAATTGTGGTTCTAGTGGTGGATAGTAGTGTTGTGGTGGGCCATATGGGGTATATTGGTAGTTTGGGTAGTGGGGTCTTGGTTGGTTGTAGTAAGGTGGAGGGTTGTTGGGCCTGGACCAAGCACTAACTTCAACCGTAGCAATTTCTTCCTTCTTCTTCTTTCCAAGCACACCACCAGTACCACTTTGTATGGCCTGGGTGGTTGCCTTCAATGCCGAGTAGCTCAAGATCTTGTTAGATTTCAATCCCTCTTTAATCATGGCTCCCATCTTTACCACTTCATTAAACGACTTTTCGACAGATGTCACCAGATGAACAAAATATGTAGGCTCCAATGTTTGCAAGAAGTAATCTACCATCTCACTCTCCCTCATTGGAGGATCAACCCTTGCTGCTTGTTCCCTCCAGCGGAAACGAAACTCTCTAAAATTTTCCCCAGGCTTCTTTTCCAATTTCAACAATGACAGACGGTCGGGGACTATCTCAAGGTTATACTGAAAATGGCCAATGAATGCCTGTGCCAAATCATCCCATGTATACCATCGGCCGGGGTCCTGTCTCGTGTACCATCCTAGTGCGGATCCGCTTAGGCTTTGACCGAAATATGCTATCAACAATTCATCCTTCCCCCAGCACCTCTCATTTTGCTACAAAAGCCACGCAGATGGGCTACTGGGTCACTGTGCCCCTCATACAAGTCAAACTTCGGCATTTTAAACCCCGTAGGCCACTGAACATCAGGGAAAGGGCACAAATCTTTGTATGCAACGCTGACTTGGTTACCTAAACCATGCATGTTCCTGAAGGATTGCTCCAGGCTTTTGACTTTACAAATCACTTCCTCCTGTTCTGTATTCTTAACCGGTTTCTCAACCTCTCCCGGGATTTCAAAATGGGGAGAATAGGTATATGGCTCAGGCACTTTGAAAGTGGGTTCGGGAGGGTAATATTGGGTGTCGTGATCTTGGAATAGCAGCTCACTGGACGATCTATGTAATGGGGCTGGGGGAGGTGCCACAAAGACTGGAACCATGGGTGGGGGAGGGTTCTGTTTGGGGGGTGGAGCTGGGGGAGCATATGAAGTGGTACCATAGCCCTGGGCGTGATAGGGGAAAGCTGAAGATACGTGGGGAGTGGTGGGCTCCTGAGCCTGAGCCAGGGGTGGGATGTAAGATTAATTAGCGGGGTATAGTGGTGCCGGATGTCTCTGAGACCATGCCCGATGCATTTCAGCCATTTGTGCTTTTAGTTTCCTCATCTCCTCTTTCATAGCACCCACATCTATTACCTCAACTTCATTTGAAGGGTCTACGATGCTGATTTCTGAGTCCTGCCCTGTCATTTGTACTTTATCTTTCGACCGGGTGTTGTACGGGTGAGTTGCCAGAATTGCCAATCAACTAACCACCTGCCTGAACTTACACATTTAGACAACCACTTTGTTAGCGATTAAGTCTTAACAGATTTGACAACCGCACGTTGACATGAATGCACCTATACAGTTAATCATTTCTATTATGCATTTGCTCGATTGCATGCGTCATCCCGGCATTTCGTTCCTTATTTCTTTTTACCTTGATTTCACATTTTTTTGTGCTCTTTTCTTTTTCCCTATTTCCTTCTCTTTGTGTTTTCGCTCATTTCTTTCTTTCTCTTTTTTTTCCGATCCCTTCTTTTATCTCTCTTTCTTTCTTACGTTATGATTACGGTCGAATCCTATGGGGATTGCCTACATATCGTGACCCCGCACGAATCAGACCAAGCGTAGTTCGTGAAAAATAAATGCAAAAATAAAGGGTGGAAATAAGAATAAATTTTTTGAAAATTTCATTTTTGTTACTAAAACAAACTATTACAAACTAAACATTTTCCAGAATGAAACTTAACAGACGCAAAATAAAAACAAACACAGACTCAAAGACTGCAAACATACTTGACCTGAAAAGATAACAGACAGACGAAAGACAGACTCAAAATGGTAGAAAATTACAGACATGGCCTATGCATACTCTAGTGCTTCAAACTTAGGTGTCTGCGGGGCGTCGTTTGGCCTCGCCGCAGGCCTAGGATCCAAATCCCTTTCAAGCTGCTCTAATTCATTCATGGTTTGTTTCACATAGATCATCACTGCGGAGACAAAAGTAGTAGGGGTCATGTATTCACAAACCCGGCATCTCCTGAAAATGGCATGAGCAATGACTCTAATTCTGTCTTTTATTTGCTTCTTTTCTATAAGCAATCATCGTATCTGATCACTGCATGTCTTTAAAGCGCGAGAGTCCTGCAGGTGTTGATCTTGCAACTGCTGCACTTCTACCTCCATTTGGGCCAACAAGTCATAACAATGTCCACTTTCAATTCCAAAATCCCTAGCCTGTCTAACTGATTTACCCTCAAGGGCAACCACTTTTTTCTTTAAATCGGTAACAGGTTTCTCATGGTCCCTTTTCAACTGATTCAAGTACTGGAGACGCTCCTCTGTTCTGGTAGCCCACTGTGCTTTAAGCTCTGCCATGATATTTTCGGATTTATCTAATTCATCCCGCCATTCCCTGACTTCATTTTCCAATCTTTTTATCAATTGCTCATCGGATCGGCTCCTCAGTTGCTTATAGAAACCGGTTATCTTCAATTGCTGGATTTGGGCCCTAAGCGCTTCATTTTCTCGAGCCAGTCTGTTCTTTTCACCTTGATCCGCGGCAACCTGTACACTGTTCTCGAATTTCAGACTCTCAACTTGCTGCTTCAGTTTACCAATCTCAACTCGATAGCCTTCTTCCTTTGCTAACCAGTCCCACTGCTCTTGGGATGACATGGCAAAATCTTCGAGATGAGGTCATTTAGCCGGTCTCCCACATGCCACGTCACCTCTGAACCAATCATGATACCTTGGGGCAACTTCCCCTTTAACCCTATCAGACACACAAGTGTTCGCCATCAAATGTTAACACTCACTCCAGAATTGGCGAACCTCTTCCTCGGGGAACCGACCGTCAGGACTAATTTCGACCACTTGGGTACTCAGATCTTCATCTCTTGGTAATACGTGATACTTCCCAAGTTTCCTCAGAACCCGATATGGTGCATAGGGCTGGATGCTTTTGAGTCCAATCAACAGAAAATGCGGCTGGGCTGCTGGCATATATATGACTTCTTCGACAGGCAACTATCCAAGCACCCACTGTATCTGGCTGGCAGTGAGGTTCCGAAATAATGATGTCCAGGCCGTGACTCCTTCAGGTAGACTAGCCCCTTTGATTCTTGTGTAAAATTCTCCTATACAAGTTTTCTCGAATGAACCATAATTCAATAGCTGAGAGCGAGGGTACAAATGCTCAGTCATCCACATTTGTAACAATAGGTTACATCCCTCAAAAAATTTGCCCCCAGCTTTGCACGCAGTGAGAGCCCGGAAGATATCAGCCACGATCATAGGTGCTAAAGTGCTTTTCCCCATAGTTTGCAAGGTACTGACGACCCCCGCTAATTTCAAATCAATATTACTATCTTTCCTTGGGAATATTATGAGGCCCAAAAAGGCTATCATAAAAGCCACACGTCTGTGTTCCTCCCATTTTTGTCGGTTACTTCTACTGCATAGCTTAAAATCTGGATTATTGAACCCGCCCACGTGGCCATATCTATCATATATGAAGCGGAAACTGCAGAAACCCTTTGTAAAATCTGGATGACGAACTGTTCTGGGTATTTTCAAGGAATCCAAGAACCGGTGTACGGTAATGGCCCTGGGAGCAATTAAGTATTTGAACCTCAATGGAGCTTGATCACTTCCGATATACCCCGCTATTTCTTCCAATGTTGGGGTGAGCTCAAAGTCCGAGAAATGAAATACATTGTGTGCCGAATCCCAATGAGCGACCAATGCCCTGATAATATCCCCCCGAGGCTGAATGTCTAATAAATCCGGAAGATCTTTCAAATATTTTTTCACTTTGTCTTGCCCTTCTTTGCCTAAATTGTTCCACCATAATTGCAGCTTAAAAGGGATTTTGGTCATTATTGAAAAAGGCTCATTTATCATCGTGCTCATCCTGCACATTTATTAAGGTGATTAAGCAAAAAAAAGAAAAACTTTTATTCGCCTCCAACAAAAAAACTATCTATATTATCGACTCAAAATTACCTATATATTTTTAAATGAAGAACTCGATTCTCAAACGCGGCCTTTCAGCACTTCGGGAACAAAGATTTTACGGCTGCGGAAGTCAAACGGAAGTCACACATTAAAAATTGACCAAGATGGCTATTTTTGCAAAGTCAGCCTTCCAGCGTCCCATTTGGGGACATTCGGCAATTTATGACAAGACGGCTCTACTTAGCTTATTTACAACTCTTACTTGTTTTTATTTAAGATAAAAGAACCTGTATTGCAATACCGCCTTTCAACGAAAACTTAAGGCTGTGAGGGTCGGAAAAATGAAAACATGACCAAAGGTGGCTATTTATGCAAGGTCAGCCTTCCGGTGTTCCGTTTGGGAACATTTGGCTATTTTTGACAAAACAGCATCACCCAATTTTGTTATAACGAAAAAAAATAAAAATTCTGACATTTTTTGGCTATTTTTTGCAAAGGAAAGTTGGACCCGATGAGGGCTGCCTACGTATCTCACGCCCTATGAGAATCAAACCTGCGTAGTTCGGGTGAATTAACTGAACTATCTTAGAACAATTTTTTTTTCATTTTCATTTTTCTTTTCCAACAAACAATAAACAACCTATTTTTCCAAACTAAGAATAAAAGACTTTTTTTTCTTTTTCAACAAACACTTTCAAAAAATAAAAGACTCTTTTTCCTATTTTCTTTTGCTTTTAGTAAAATAGACTATTAGAAATAACGCATTTTCCTTTTTCCATTTTCTCAAAATTTCGGCAGAGTTTCGACAGTGTTTGGGCATTGGGTTTTTCTAGGATAATCAATTAATTCCCTAACTGTTATTTCTCCTTTTCCTTTTTCCTTTTTCCTCAATTTTCGAACATTTCCGAGATGCGAAAACCGGTCAACATGCAGGTTCGGAACAAATAAATGCACAGCACAAGAGAATGCATCAGGATGGTCTTTTAATTTCAGGTTGCTAGTCCTAGACGGACCCAACCCCTGTGTTGAGTCCCCTAAGTCAAATGCAAGGTGATGCAAATAAGCGTTCCTACTAGGGATCCGGCATGAAGTCACGTTATTCTATGCTCAAAACCTAGGTCGGTGTTCTAGACTGTGTACCCGAGCGAACAACTCGAATCGAGGAGGGGGCAACTTACCGGGAACCAAAAGGCCATCCGGCTTCGTAACTTGTCCGACCTCTTTCTTATTTCAAGGTATGACACTAACAGAATAGGGAGTCTCAACCAGTAAGCACATCCCCAGAGGTGAAGAGAGAAGGGTGTCGGCACAGTTTATATACTGTTCAGATAATATCAAAGCGGTAACATTTAGCATTGCATAAAACATGTAGGAAAATCAGATACAATTAAATACAACAATTTATCTAAGCTCGAATTCTGAACCATAAACCAGAGATTCTGGGTTCGGTCCCCAGCAGAGTCGCCAGAGCTGTCACACCTCTTTTTTACCTACACCCACAAGGGCGTAAAGGCGTTTTTCCATTTAAAGGACAATTGGAACGGGATTTAATTATTAATTAATTCAGAGTCTCCATTTGAGAGATTAATGGTGTCCCAAGTCACCGATTGAATCCCGAACCAAGGAAATTTATGACTCTGTTAACAGTCCGCGAACCAAAAATCCGAGTAAGGAATTTTGTTAACCCGAGAGAAGGTGTTAGGCATTCCCGGGCTCCGTGGTTCTAGCACGGTCGCTTAACTGTTGTATTTAATTTTATCTAATTTTAATACATGCTAGCTTATGTGCCTTTTACTCGTAAACCGCTTTTCATTGTTATTTATTTTAAGAGAATTGCGATGTCGTGAAAACGCGTTTCGAACCCCATCGCAATCAATGCACCCGTGGTTGTCAACACATTTCGACTTCGTCGAGATTTGGATTTGGGTCACATCAATGCGCACCCGAGTTTAAAGAAGTAAATTAATTAAATCGCGCCTAAAGGTTCTAACGCAATGTTATTTTGGGAAAGGCCGTTGAAATTCGCTAAACGGCCCTCCCAAATTCTAATTATTTTTAATAACCAATTATTGAGGGCCCGCATTTATTTTGATTCGGCGAGGCTTATCTCAACATTTTATTTGAGGTCAATCCTAAAATGACTATGGTTTTCCTATTTATTTTTGTCCTTAAACATAAAGAAAAGGACCTAGCTAGCACTAATAGCCTTATGCGCCAATAAACTTCTACCATGCTCAAATGTGAGCCCAATCCATCGTCAACTAATAGGGTCCCAATTCGAATCTCCCCAACCTCAATTTCAGGAATAAAGAGCGTGAATGTTAATGCTGCCTTTACCATCAATCACGCACATTTGGGTAACCATTGCCGTTTTTAACTTTGCCAGTTAGGCATACAAGTTAAAATTCCATTTTTATCAATTACTAAAGCACATCAATCTGGGCGTATTAATTAATTATACTATTTATTGATACTAACATGGCCATGCTGATTTCTGTTTGATTCAAATTTGACTGTACAACAACAAAAAGTAAATTAGTGGTAACCTATGAGGATTAACTGGCACAATACGAAGCTATTGAAGATGCAATTCAAATTAAAATCAAAATTGAAACCAATCACGCATACTGAACTCAAAATCAGTTGTAACTTTGCAAATTTAAATTTAACAAACTGTTCAACTTAACAAACTGAAAACTACAGCTACATAGACATGGAATGCAACAGTCTAAACAGTCTGGAAATGGTTTGAATTAACAATCCCTAATACGATTCAATCCAAACGAATCAGATGTGTATAATCACTTATCAGTCAACTAATTACAGCTATATACATCCAACGAGCACAGATTGACCAAAGTGATTGCATTTGATCCGAAAGTGTGGTTACATCAAGGTGATTTTGAAAGTGTACCTAGAAATTGGAATGTAAATAGAGAAGGGGAGGTTAGCAGTAGTAACAAATCAGCAGCAGCTCAGAAACTAGCTTATAGCCCAGTCACAATCAGTGAAGGAGTAATACAGTCCACCCAGGTTCAAAAGTTCAGAAGAAATGAGTTGAAATGCAGAGCAAACCCAATGAATCAACCCAAAACACACTCAGGAATACCAACCATTAGAAATCCAGATAAATGATTCCAAATCTGACTTGTTTGAAACTTAGAAACCACTCGAAATTAACCCAGGAAAAGTGCTGAACTTCAGCTAACAGGACATTGAACTAATCATGCAAATCAACTAATCATTAGTGAATTTCAGATCTGAGGACTGAAAAATATTTTTAGTGGAAGTTTTTGGGCTCCAAATTCAATCCCCTCCCTCAAGGCACTTCATGCCTTTTATAGGTGATCCCAAAAGGGTTCATCAGATTTTTGGTTTTCTTTTTGGTCCCTCCCCTATTTTCAGTTTAGTCCCTCATTTCTTGACTTGTTTCCCAGGCTAATATCCTAAGTTGGCTGAAATCTACACTAAAATACCCTTCTAGAAGGCCCTAGGATACTCTTCTACCCCTAAACTACCTATATTACCCTTACCCCTACTTTGAAATTACTATTCCTATAGAAACTGCTCTTTTCTATGCCTAAAATGTCCTTCTAATAGTCTGAAAACTACAGACTAAGGTCAACTGATCCCAGTCCCTTACCCTGGCTAGAATTTAATTAAAGTTAACCAAAACAAAAGATTTTGTTTAGCTATAACCAACCAGGTTCACCTCTAATGCAACACATCCAAGCTGAAACATACTACCAATTAATCCTAATGCACACTCTATCAAACCAATAAACCCCGAAAGTAATCATCAACATGAGAATAGACTAAGCTAACAACTAATCACGGAATCATCATCCATAAGCAAAAACAGACAAAGGCGAAAAACAAAACAAAGGCCTGAAAAAAAAATCAGATCAATGAACTACTAATCCAACTAACTAATTAACGATAATTCAGAGCCCAAGTCCTACTGTTAATTGAAATGGCTAACTGATAAAGCATAGGAACACGAACTAATTTAGACTTAAAACAAGTAACAATCAGAATTAATCACGGACAAATTCCACAATCGATTAAATCAAATAGAGAAGAAGAAGGGACTATTAGGCTACACTGATGGAAATCGAGCTTAAAAAGTTGGAGAAAGACTCACCGACGGAGAGAAAACTCCGGTCAATCACTGCCATTCGAATCTTTCCAGATTTTTGACACGCAACATCCCTAACCATGTGTTCTTACAAGAGAACACATGGTTAAGGATATTACGGTCCAAAATCACAAAGATTTTGGATTAGGGTTTTGGCCAAAAATTCTTAGATCTGAAATTTGAGCCGCTTCACCGAGATTTGAAGGAAGATGGTCATGGATTTGGGTTGAGGGAAGTCCGGGGATGGTGTGGTATGATTTTGGGCCGGTTTGGATGAGTTTGCGACTTGGCCGGAAAACTTCAAACGAATATTCGACGAACTCTAGCAATATTCGAGGGAAACCAATAGCAGGAATGGAAAGAGGGATTCATGGGGGATCTATGGTGTTAATTTGGGTTTGAACGGTGTAGGTTGCACTTGCCGCCGGCGAGGATTTTGGGGCGGCTGGGATTAGGGTTTGCAAGGAGAGGTAGGGTAAGGAAGGCGAAGGACCGGGGTGGGGGGTAAGGTTTGGACAGTTATATAGTTTAGGAGTGGAGCTTCCTGGCCGTTAGATCGTGAGACCTCGACGGCTTGGATTGATCGACGCCAAACGACGTCGTTTTGATCTAGCGCATTGGACCGAAGGGTTCTGGGCTGCTTGGGCGTGATGTTTTGGGCTGGTGCTCAATTCAGAAAATGGCCCAATTGTTTCTTGTTTGCTTTGTTTCCTCTTTTATTTCTTTTATCTATTTTTGTATTTTGTTTTCCACTTTGTAATTTTGTATTTATTTTTTCTGATTTTATAAAATTGCAACAATTAAAATAAAGTCCTGATATATTTCAAAACTAAACTAATTAAACTCTAAAATTATTTAAAACCTATTTTACGCCAATTTTATGATTAAATCAATTAAAATGCGAAAGTGAGCTATTTTGTAATTTTTCATGTTTGGTTCTAAAACAAACTAACCCCTAATCGGTCCTAAAAATATAAAATTATATCATAAATGCAAATGCATATTTTTTGTATTTTATATGAATTAACATGCTCAAATAAAATGCAACCATTATCAGAAAATGACATCAAAATGCACGAAAAATTGTAAAAATAAAGAAAAATTATTTTGTTTGAATTTTTGGGAATTATTCATATATAGGGCAAACATCACGTGCTCACAGTGATGAGGAAAGTCAGGGCCCTACTGAGGTTAAGTGAAATATAAGGAATGACAGTATAGAATAAGACACTAAAATTATGTGCAACAGTAAGGAATAACATAGAATAGAAAGAACAACAGTAACTACAACAGAAACAGAATAATCACGGAAGGAAGTATAGCTCAACACGGAGTAACAACCGGGGATCTCTTAGTATCCTCAATATGTGTGCCGGGGGTCTCTCAGTATCCCGAGGATCTCTTAGTATCCTCAATATCTATGCTGGGGATCTCTTGATATACCAAGGATCTCTCAGTATCCTCAATGCGTGTCGGGGATCTCTTGGTATTCCGCACTACAGTCCAAATCAATATATATATATATATGGGGGGGATCACCCAGGGTACCGCCCCGTAGTCCCAAAGTAAACACGCAACAACAACATGAAGAAACACTCATTAAATTCAATTTCACACCAATGTAAACAAGTATTTTTAACCTAGTGTGCTTCACGTAGTCCAAATAAGACAGTTTGAGCAAATAAAGCAATTAAGTCAATTAGGCATGATTCTCTGAGGTAACAGCAGGCTTAAATTGCAAGTAGTATAAACAGGAAAAGAAACATAATTAAATTTACTTAAAGAAAATCGGATTTTCAACAATTAGCACAAGTACGCACTCGTCACCTCACGTACAAGGCATTTCAAATATCAATAATACCAAATCCTAAGGGGATTTTCCCCCACACGAGGTTAGGCAAGCCACTTACCTCGAACCGGCTCAAAGTGAACCCGAATCCACGTTCTTGCCACGAGTACTCGACTCCAAATGGCCCAAATCTATTCAATTCAATTGCATAATGTAAATATAACTTCAAGTAACTGATTCCATAATTAAATTCTAAGTTAATACGCGAAATTAGGCAAAATGATCAAAACTCCCCTCGAGCCCACGCCTCAAAATCGGGTAAAATTTACATTTTCAGAATCCTCATACTCTCACGAGTTCAGTCATAACAAAAGTACCAAAATGGGACCTCAAATGGTCTCTCAAATAATCACTCAAAGCTCTCTAATTAACCAAGCCCTAACCCCCATTTTACCACTGATTTTCCTTAATTGTTTTCATGTTTAGAACGATAAAAATCATCTCAATAACAAGTTTAAGGACCAAAAACCTTACCCCCAATGAATTCCTCTGAAAATCTCCCTTGAAAATGCTCCCCAAAGCTTCTTCCCGTTTGAAAAGAGGTGAAAAATAACTCAAATTTGCGAAGGCAACTATCTATATGTTGTGCCCAGTGAGTCCGCTTCTGTGGCCAAGGGACCACACCTGCGGTCTCGATTTTGAGGATGCGGTGCCGCTTCTGCGGCTCCTGCTGGCTCTCCTCCTTTCCACTTCTGCGATTCTAGCATCGTTTCTGCGGCTCCGCACCTACGAGACCCACGCAGGTGCGGTTATGATAGAGATCAGCAGCTTCAGCTACTTCAAACCACTTCCAATCCTTATGACAACCCTCCAAAATCACCCCGAGGTCCACGGGACCTCAACCAAAAATACGAACAAGTCCTATACTACTATCCAAATTAATACAAATCCTCGAAACACCTAAAAGAACGTCGAAACATCGAATTAACCATAGATTCAAGCCTAAGAACTCCAAAAACTCTCAAATTACGCTTTCGATCAAAAAGTCTATCAAACCTTGTCTGAATGACCTGAAATTTTGCACACACGTCATATTCAACACTACGGAGCTACTCCAACTTCCGGAATCCCATTCCGACCCTTAGATCAAAATCTCACTATCGAATCGAAACTTCCAAAAATTCAACTTTCAGCATTTCAAGCCTAAATAGATACGAACCTCCAAAACAAAATCCGAACACGCCCCTAAGCGTGAAATCACCCAACTGAGCTAACGGAACCAACTACGATCCAATTTCTAAAGCTTAAACTCGCATTTAGGGACTAAGTGTCCCAAAACTCTCCGAAACTCAAAACCAAACATCCCGGCAAATCAAATAGTAGAAACAAACACGGGGAAAGCAGTTAATAGGGGATCGGGGCGTAAATTCTTAAAACCACCGGCCGGGTCATTACGTCCTCCCACACTTAAACATTTGTTCATCCTCGAACGAGCATAGAGACATACCTGAAGTAGTGAAAAGATGAAGGTAACGGCTGCGCATATCCTGCTCGGTCTCCCAGGTCGCCTCCTCGACCGGCTGACCCCGCCACTGAACCTTTACTAATGCGATGTTCTTTGACCTCAGATTTTGAACCTGCCTGTCAAATATCGCCATTGGCTCCACAACATAAGATAGATCCTTGTCCAGCTGGACTGAACGGAAGTCCAACAGGTTAGATGGATCACTGTGATACCTCTGAAGCATCGAAACATGAAATACCGAATGAACCCCTGCCAAGCTGGGAGGGTAGGCGAGCTCATAAGCAACCTCCCCAACACGCCTCAATATCTCAAAAGGTCCAATAAACCTCGGACTCAACTTCCCTTTCATCCCAAATCTCATGACGCCCTTCATAGGCGAAACCTGAAGTAGAACCCGCCCTCCAACCATATAGGAAAGATCATGAACCTTCCAGTCCGCGTAACTCTTCTGTCTAAACTAGGCTGTGCGGAGTCTATCCTGAATCACCTTAACCTTCGCTAAAGCATCCTGAACCAAGTCTGTGCCTAATAATCTAGCCTCACTTGGCTCAAACCAACCCATCAGGGATCTACACCGCCTACCATATAAAGCCTCATACGGTGACATCTGAATGCTGGATTGATAGTTGTTGTTGTAACAAACTCCGCCAGTGGAAAGAACTGATCCTAAGACCCTCCAAACTCAATCACACATGCACCGAGCATATCCTTAAGAATCTGAATAGTGCGCTCGGACTGTCCGTCGGTCTGAGGGTGAAATGTTGTGCTCAACTCCACCCGAGTACCCAACTTATGGTGAATGGCCCTCCTGAACCGCGATGTGAACTGAGTAGCTCTATCCGAAATGATGGAAACTGGAATACCATGCAGATGTACAATCTCCCGGATATAAATCTCCGCTAACCGCTCTAAAGAATAGGTAGTACACACAGGAATGAAGTGCGCATACTTGGTCAGCCGATCCATAATCACCCAAATAGCATCGAACTTTCTCAAAGTCCGTGGGATCCCAACAACAAAGTCCATGGTGATCTTCTCCCACTTCCACTCCAGAATCTCTATCTTCTGAAGCAACCCATCCGGTCTCTAGTGCTCATACTTCACCTGCTGAAAGTTGAGGCACCAAGCTACAAACCCAACTATATCTTTTTTCATCCGTCTCCACCAATAGTGTAGCCTCAAATCCTGGTACATCTTCACGGCACACAGATGAATGGAATACTGCGAACTATGGGCCTCCTCTAGAATCAACTCCCAAAGCCCATCAACATTGGGTACACAAATCCGACCCTGTATCCTCAATACCCCATCATCAACAATAGTCACATCTCTGGCATCACCATGATAAACCTTGTTCTTGAGGACAAGCAAATGAGGGTTATCATACTGACGCTCCCTGATACGATCAAATAAGGAAGACCAAGAAACCATGCAAGCTAGAACCCGACTGGGCTCCAAAAGATCCAATCTCACAAACTTGTTGGCTAAGGCCTGAACATCCATCGCCATAGGCCTCTCCGTTGCTAGTAAATAAGCCAAACTCTCCAAACTCTCTGCCCGGTGACTCAAGGCATCGGCCACCACATTGGCCTTGCCCGGGTGATACGAAATAGTGATATCATAGTCCTTCAGCAACTCCAACCACCTCCTCTGGCGCAGATTAAGATCCTTTTGCTTGAACAGGTGCTGCAAGCTCTGATGATCGGTATAAATCTCACAAGGAACACCATACAAATAATGGCGCCAGATCTTCAAGGTGTGAACAATGGAAACTAACTCGAGATCATAGACAGGGTAATTCTTCTCATGTACCTTCAACTGTCTGGACGCGTAGGCAATCACCCTACCATCCTGCATCAATACCTCTCCAAGGCCAATCCTTGAGGCATCACAATAGACAGTATAAGACCCCAAACCTGTAGGCAATATCAAAACTGGGGTTGTAGTCAAAGCTGTCTTGAGCTTCTGAAAGCTCGCCTCACACTCTTCTATCGACTGGAATGGAGCACCTTTCTAGGTCAGCCTGGTCATATGGGCTGCAATCGATGAAAACCCCTTCACAAAATGACGGTAGTAACCCGCCAAGCCAAGAAAACTACGAATCTCTGTAGCTGAGGATGGTCTGGGCCAACTCTGCACTGCCTCTACTTTCTTCAGATCCACCTGAATACCCTCACTCGACACCACGTGGCCCATGAATGCCACAGAATCTAACCAAAACTCACATTTCAAGAACTTAGCATATACTTCTTCTTTTCCCTCAAGGTTTGAAGCACTCTCCTCAGGTGCTACTCATGTTCTTCCTGACTCCGGGAATACACCAGAATATCATCAATAAAGACAATGATGAATGAGTCAATATATGGCCGAAACACACTGTGCATCAAATGCATGAAGGCTGTTGGGGCATTGGTCAGCCCAAATGACATAATAAGGAACTCGTAATGACCATACCAAGTCCTAAAAGTAGTCTTCGGGATATTTGGCTCCCAAATCTTCAACTAATGATAACTTGATCGCAAGTCAATCTTTGAAAACACTCGTGCACCCTATATCTGGTCAAATAGATCATCAATACGAGGCAAGGGATAACGGTTCTTCACTGTAACTTTGTTCAACTAGCAATAATCAATGCACATACGCATAAAACCATCCTTTTTCTTTACAAAAAAGACAGGAGCACCCGAAGGTAATACATTGGGCCGAATAAAACCTTATCCAGAAATTCTTGCAACTGATCCTTTAACTCATAAGGGGCCATATGATACGGGGGAATAGAAATAGGCTGAGTTCCCGGCAAAAGATCAATGCCAAAATCAATATCTCTATCGGGCAGTATGCCTAGAAGGTCGGCTGGAAATACATCAGGAAAATCACGTACTATTGGGACTGAATCAACTGTAGGGTTATCAACACTAACATCTCTCATATAAGCTAGATATGCGTCACACCCCCTCTGAACCATTCGCTGAGCCTTAAGGAAAGAAATAACTCTACTAGGAGTGTGATCTAAAGCACCCCTCCACTCAACACGCGGTATACCTGGCATAGCCAGCGTCACAGTTTTAGCGTGACAATCAAGAATAGCATAATGGGGCGAAAACCAATCCATGCCTAAGATAATATCAAAATCTACCATGCTGAGCAACAATAAATCAGCTCTGGTCTCAAAATCACTAAGAGCAACCAAACACGATAGATAAACGTGGTCCACAATAAGAGAGTCTCCCATAGGAGTAGAAACGTAAATAGGGGAACTCAAGGAATCCCGAGGTACACCCAAATACAGAGTAAAATAAGAAGACACAGAAGAATAAGTGGAGCCTGGATCGAATAAAACTGATGCATCTCTCTGACAAACTAGTACAATACATGTGATGATAGAATCGGAGGCAACAGCCTCGGTACAGGAATGAAGGGCATAGTATTGATCCTGGCCTCCCCCTCTAGGGTGGCCTCTACCTCCCCAACCTCCACCTCTAGCTGGATGAGCAGGTGGGGTAGCAACTGGAGCCGTAACCATAGCCTGAGAACTCTGCGCTTTAGTGAGTCTTAGGCCCCTAACCGGAAATACGCGGGCATGTTGTGGCTGAGAAGTCTGTGGAGGTTCACTTTTCCCAAGTTTAGGGCAATCCCTCACCACATGGCATGTGTCACCACACTCAAAACATGCTTTGTGAGGATGTGGCGGCTGTGACTGGCTCAGGCCAGGTCTGTTGGACTGACCTCTGAAAGCACCCCATGTAGGAGGCGCACTAGATACTGGAGGTGCATAATAAGGCTCCTGAGGCCTATGGGGAGCTGGAATACCACTGGCTACTGGAAGAGCTAAATGAATGGGGGCAACTCATATAACCCCTACCATGACGACCTACAACTGAAGCGCGTGCACTAGAATAGTGGCCCGACTCTCAAAACCTCTTGGCCTCCCTCTCCTCTCTCTCCCTAGCATGCATACCCTCTATCCTCCTATCAATGCTCATCACCTGCTTATAAGAAATATCCATCTCCAACTCACAATCCATGCTAGACCTGATGCTGGGAATAAGCCCCTCAATGAACAGGAAAACCCTCTCGCGAACAGTAGAAACCAAGGTTGGGGCATGTCTAGCCAAGCTAGTGTAATGGACAGCATACTCCGAGACAGTCATAGTACCCCAGTGCAAATGCTCAAACTATGCGCGCCATGGATCCCTGAGGCTTTGAGGCACAAACTCTCTCAGGAACATATCTGAAAACTGAGTCCGACTCAGTGAAGCTGCCTCATCTAGACTGTCTAACTCATAGGTACGCCATCACTCATAGGCGGCTCCCCGAAGCTGGAAGGCAGTGAAAGAAACCCCACTCAATCCTAATATACACATAGTGCGGACGATACGATGACACTCCTCCAGAAATCCTAAGGCATCATCTGAAGCTAACCCACTGAATATAGGAGGATCATACTTCTTGAACCTCTCAAGCCTCTGCTACTCATCCTCTAAAACTGTTGCCCTGTCCTCGAGGTGACCTGGCGCTGCAGGTGGTACTAGAATAATCTCTAGGACCTGATCAACATACACTCGTTGCTCAGGAGTATGGGTGGCGAGAGTCTGTACTCCTCCCCCGGCCTGAGATGTGGTTGCAGCAAGGGGAAGCAACCCTACCTAAGCCAAAGTGGTGTACATACTCATGAACTACGCAAGAGTCTCCTGAAGTGCTGGAGTAGTAGTAGCAGTAGGCGTATCGGTGCTTGGACTCCGGTTGGAACTGCTGGTGGTACCTCGGCGGTAGCTCGCGCAGGTGCTCTGGCTGCACCACGTGCGCGTCCTCAGCCTCTACCCTGGCCCCGTCCTCTAACGGCTGCAGTAGGGGGTGCATGTGCCTGATCATCTCGGGTTGCACGTATCCTCACCATCTGTGAGAGAATAGAACACAGAAGTTTAGAGTTGTGACATCAAAATCTCACACGACAAGGAAATCAAATGAAGTGGAATTTTCCTAACAATTACACAGCCTCTCACAGATAAGTACAGACGTCTCTGTACCGATCCGCAAGACTCTAATAAACTGGCTTGTGATTCATGACTCCTATGAACCTAGAGCTCTGATACCAACTTGTCACGACCCCAGTTCGTCCTCTATGAACTATCGTGACTGCACCTAATCTCTACGACTAGGTAAGCCTAACAAATGTGGAAAAGAAACAATTTGCAGAAAGAAAATAATATAAATTGAAATAATGAAATGAAATAATATTTAAGATGTCGCCTGGCATATAACAATACAAGAATCTCAACCTAACACTTCCCAAAATCCGAACCCCATGAATCACAAGCTAAGAGATACATAAGAAGCTCTAATTCCAGAAATGTCTAATAGAAAGGAAAAAAGAGCTATACTATTATAGAAATATAGAAAAGGACTCCTCGGTCTGCAGATGCGGCAGATATACCTCGAAGTCTCTAGGAGCGCCTCGCCTTAAGGATGATAAGACTGAGTGGAAATACCTGGATCTGCACATGAAAAACATGCACAGAAAGGTCATGAGTACACTACAGTGGTACTCAGTAAGTGCCAAGCCTAACCTCAGTTGGGTAGTGACAAGGAAAGTCAGGGCCCTACTGAGTTTAAATGAAATATAAGAAATGATAGTATAGAATAAGATAATAAAATTAAGTGCAATAGTAAGGAATAACATAGAATATAAAGAATAACAGCAACTACAACAGAATTAGAATAATTACGGAAGAAAGTACAGCTCAACACGGAGATAACAAACAGGGATCTCTCAGTATCACCAAGATCTCTTAGTATCCTCAATATGTGTGCGGGGGATTTCTCAGTATCCCGAGGATCTATTAGTTCCTCAATATCTATGTTGGGGATCTCTCGGTATCCCAAGAATCTCTTAGTATCCTCAATGTATATCGGGGATCTCTTGGTATCCCGTAGTCCCAAAGTAAACACGCAGCAACAACACGAAGAGACACTCAATTAAATTCAATTTCACACCAAGGTAAACAGATATTTCTAACCTAGCATGTTTCACGTAGTCCAAATAAGACAGTTTGAGCAAATAAAGCAATTAAGTCAATTAGGCATGATTCTCTAAGCTAACAGCAGGCTTAAATTGCAAGTAGTATAAATAGGACAAGAAACATAATTAAATTTACTTAAAGAAAATTGGATTTTCAACAATTAGCACAAGTACTCACTTGTCACCTCACGTACAAGGCATTTCAAATATCAATAATACCAAATCCTAAGGGGAGTTTTCCCCAGACAAGGTTAGGCAAGCCACTTACCTCGAATCGGCTCAAAGTCAACCCGAAATCATGTTCTTGTCACGAGTACTCGACTCCAAATGGCCTAAATCTATCCAATTAAATTTCATAATGTAAATATAACTTCAAGTAACTGATTCCACAGTTAAATTCTAAGCTAATACGTGAAATTAGGTAAAATGATCAAAACGCCCCTCGAGCCCACTCCTCGGAATCGGGTAAAATTTATATTTTCAGAATCCTCATACTCTCATGAGTTCATTCATACCAAAAGAACCAAAATGGGACTTCAAATGGTCCCTCAAATCATCACCCAAAGCTCTCTAATTAACCAAGCCCTAACCCCCATTTTACCACTGACTTTCCTTAATTTTTTTCATGCTTAGAATGATAAAAATCACCTCAATAATGAGTTTAAGGACCAAAAACCTTACCCCAATGAATTCCTCTGAAAATCTCCCTTGAAAATGCTTCCCAAAGCTTCTTCCTGTTTGAAAAGAGGTGAAAAATAACTCAAATTCGCGAAGACAACTATTTATATATTCTACCTAGTGAATCTGCTTCTGCGGCCAAGGGACCGCACATGCGGTCCCGCTTTTGCGGAACAAAACTCGCATCTGCAAAAATTCACTAACTCAGATTTTGCACCTGCGGTTACCCTTACGCAGATGTGGTATCGCTTCTGCGGCTCCTGTTGGCTCTCCCCCTTTCCGCTTCTGCGATTCTAGCACCGCTTATGCGGTTCTGCACCTGCGGGACCCAACCGCAAGTGCAGTTATGATAGAGATCAGTAGCTTCAGCTACTTCAAACCACTTCCAATCCTTCCGACAACCCTCAAATCACCCCGAGGCCCCCGGGACCTCAACGAAAAATACGAACAAGTCCTGTACCACTATCCAAACTTATACCAATCCTCAAAACACCTAAAACAACATCGAAACATCGAATTGACCATGGATTCAAGCCTAAGAACTTCATAAACTCTCAAATTATGCTTTCGATCAAAAAGTCTATCAAACCTCGTCCGAATGACTTGAAATTTTGTACAAACGTCATATTCAACACTATGGAGCTACTCCAACTTCCGGAATCTTATTTCGACCCTTATATCAAAATCTCACTATCGAATCGGAACTTCCAAAAATTCAACTTTCAGCATTTCAAGCCTAAATAGATACGAACCTCCAAAACAAAATCCGAACACGCCCTTAAGCCTGAAATCACCCAACAAAGATAACGGAACCAACGGAATTCTATTCCAAGGCCGTCTTCATACTGCTTCAACTACGCTTCAATTTCTAAAACTTAAACTCTCATTTAGGGACTAAGTGTCCCAAAACTCTCCGAAACTCAAAACCAAATATCCCGACAAATCAAAAAAGTAAAAACAAATACAGGGAAAGCAGTTAATAGGGGATCGGGACGTAAATTCTTAAAACGACAGGCCGGGTCATTACAACTGACGACCTATCATCTTCTGGAGACACATGCTAATGCCTAAGACTAAAAGAGGGGTCGTTCTTCTTCACTTGGCAGACACCCATCAACGACCCCTCTCTAGATTTTCCTGAAAAACTATAAAAAAAAAAGATTCTGCATCTTCATCTTACTTTGGGGTCTGTTTTAAGATTATGGAACTCGATTGAGCCCAGCCTTTGTTTCTGGTTTCCCTGCTAAGTTCTACTCGAGATTTAGATTCGAGGTTCTGTCAGATGTGTTGTCTAAGGTTAAGGTCGTGATTCTTGGACCAGTTTTAGTCGTTGTACTTGGTCGAGTTTTCATTTTGATAGATATATTGGTCGCTCTATTTGACCTTTGGTAGAGTTTTTATTTGAATTCCGAAAGGAAATTGCTCATTATAAGATGACTCTTGCGTTCCCAAATTTTGAGTCTGAATATTTGGTTACTTAGCTCTGTGTTTGAGTTTTCACCAAACCAAATTCACTGGTTTGAGCTTTGCGATTAAGATCGTGTTGGAATTTTAAATCGAAGTTTCTTTATGTGCTTGCGTTTTGTCAGTTCGTGGTAATTTTGGTTTGAATTCAGGGGGTATGTTCGGCTAAGTTCTCACCAGACTTCGAATAATCTTTTGAATTTGCTACATAATTTGGCTTGAAGTTCTGCCATCCATTTTGACTTTTAGAGGAGTTTCGACTCAACATTGAGGTTCAATTCTTACTTTGCTCTTTGAATGCTTATTCTGTGATTCTCGTGAATGTTGGATGAAGATGAATGCATACTAATTGTTTCTTTTTGCTTTGATTGTTTGTGTCCATTACTCTAACTTGTATACTTGCTATCAGTTAGTTGACTTCACGGAAATGTGTTACAAATGAGTTCTAAGGGGCTAATCTAGCTAACTTGTGTGGGCTATAACTTCATCATAATAAGGTTTGGGCTGAATCTGTTAAGAAAGATTGAGCCATGAGTTAGAGTTAAACAAATTAGTGAAAGAATCTCTACTGCCATAAAGTTAATAGGGTTTTGTTTGTAAGAGTTAAAGGAAGATTTTTGCTTAGGATAATTTGTGTTGCCATTTATTCTCATTTCACTAATCGATCCGCTAGTAGCATGATTAGGCCGACCACATCTGGGTAGGAAAACTTTTTGGCGTGTAAGGAATCATCGTGACTATAGGTACGGTTCTTGTGGCATAGTCATGATACGTAATCCCCAATTCGGGTGTGCATTTCATGTGACCCTACCATAATTTTGAATAATAATAATAGAAATTAACATGTTATAAATCGTGGGAGCATTTCATGTGACGCGTTTCGCAAGTGTATAACAATCGTGATTTGTTCCATAAATAATTAAAAGCGGTCAAAGGTTAAAAATGCACATATTTTCTAAATATGTAATTAATCAGATAATTAGGCTAATAATAATAGTTGAGCGACCGTGCTAAAATCATGGAACCCGAGAATGCCTAACACCTTCTCTCGAGTTAACAGAATTCCTTACCCAAATTTCTGTGTTTACGGACTGTAAAACAGAGTCAATCTTTCCTCGATTTGGGATTTTAAACCGGTGACTTGCAACAACAACAACAACCCAGTGTAATCCCACAAGTGGGGTCTAGGGAGGGTAATATGTACGCAGACCTTACCTCTACCCCGAGGGGCAGAGAGGTTGTTTCCAGGAGACCCTAAGCTCAAAGAGGCAACAAGAGACACTATATTAGTACTATCAATAGACTCATAATAAAACAACATAAAATACCATAAAATCCATAACATAACATAAATACCATAAAATAACAAAGTAACAGCAATATAAGAGATATAGGAAATACGACAAAGATGTAAGGTATTAATACACAGCAGATAAAGCCCATCATCAGTAGTTGATCAATAGCATCCTAACATTAATTCCTAACTGGCTAGTCTCACTCTAGTGCGCTGTAAAAAAGACATCACAATTTCCCCTAACCTACAACCTTAATGCTCGATCTCCACAATTCCCTGTTTAGGGCCATGTCCTCAGTAACCCTAAGTCGCGCCATATCCTGCCTGATCACCTCTCCCCAATACTTCTTAGGTCTCCCTCTACCTCTCCTCGTACCCACCACCGCCAGTCGTTCACACCTTCTCACCGGTGCATCAGTGTTCCTCCTCTGAATGTGCCCGAACCATCTGAGTCTTGCTTCCCGCATCTTGTCCTCCATGGGGGCCACACCCACCTTCTCTCGAATATCTTCATTTCTAATCTTATCCTTCCTTGTATGCCCGCACATCCACCTCAACATCCTCATCTCTGCAACTTTCATCCTCTGGATGTGTGAGATCTTCACCGGCCAACACTCGGTCCCATACAACATAGCAGGCCTAACCACTGCCCTATAAAATTTACCTTTCAGTAACAGTGGCACTTTCTTGTCACACAGGACTCCCGTCGCTAACCTCCATTTCATCCACCCCACCCCTATACGGTGTGTGACATCCTCGTCGATCTCCCCGGACCCCTGAATAAACGACCCCAGGTACTTGAAACTACCCCTCTTAGGGATGACTTGAGAATCAAGCCTCACTTCCACTCCCGCTTCCGTCGACTCTGCCCCAAATTTGCACTCAAGGTATTCCGTCTTCATCCTGCTGAACCTGAAACCTTTGGACTCAAGGGTATATCTCCAAACCCCTAACCTCTCGCTGGTGTCGCATCGTGTCTCATCGATTAGGACTATGTCATCAGTAAATAGCATGCACCATGGCACCTCCCCTTGAATATGATGCGTTATAGCATCCATCACCAGGGAAAATAGGAAAGGTCTGAACGCAGACCCTTGGTGCAACCCCGTAATAACCGGAAAATAATGGGAATCGCCTCCTGCTATCCTAACCCGAGTCTTAGCTCCATCATACATGTCCTTAATCGCCCTAATGTAGGCAACCGGGACCCCTTTAGCCTCTAAGCATCTCCATAAGACCTCCCTAGGAACCCTGTCGTACGCTTTCTCTAGATCGATAAACACCATGTGGAGATCCTTCTTCTTATCCCTGTATTGTTCCACCATCCTCCTAATAAGGTGGATAGCTTCTGTGGTAGATCGCCCCGGCATGAACCCGAACTGGTTGTCTGAAATAGACACCGTCCTTCGCACTCTCATTTCTACCACTCTCTCCCAGACTTTCATGGTATGACTTAGTAATTTAATACCCCTATAGTTGTTACAGATCTGGATATCGCCTTTGTTCTTATACAACGGGACCATTGTACTCCACCTCCACTCTTCGGGCATCCTATTAGTCTTGGATATAACATTAAGCAACTTAGTAAGTCATTCCAAGCCTGCTCTACCCACACACCTCCAAAGCTCAACCGGAATTTCATCTGGTCCGGTAGCTCTGCCCCTTCTCATCTTACGCATTGCCTCCATGACCTCATCGACCTCAATGTCCCGACAATCACTTAGTTCATGGGGGCTGTCGGCATTCCTCAATTCACCTAGTACAATATCCTGATCCCCTTCCTCATTTAGAAGTTTATGAAAGTAGGTCTGCCATCTCCTCTTAATCTGGTCATCCCCCAACAAAACTTTGTCGTCCTCATCTTTTATGCACCTCATTTGGTCCAAATCCCGAGCCGTCCTCTCTCTCACCTTAGTGAGCTGGAGTAACTTCTTCCCCCCGCCTTTGTTCCCTAGTTCCTCATACAAACGAGCAAAAGTTGTCGTCTTTGCCTCCGTCACTGCCATCTTTGCCTCCTCCTCTTCCAAGTGGCGACTCTGAATTTAAATAAATAATCTCGTTTTGATTATTGTCACTTTAATTGAAAAAACTCTCCTATACCACTTTTGGAGTAGAAAAAGGAGGTGTGACAATGATATTACTATTTTGTATCATCCTGGGAAGGCTAATGTGGTGGATGATGCCTTGAGTAGAAAGGCGGTGAGTATGGGTAGCCTTGCATTTATTCTTGTTGGTGAGAGACCGTTTGCATCAAATGTTCAGGCCTTGGCCAATCAGTTCGTAAGGTTAGATATTTCGGAGCCTAGTCGGGTTGTAGCTTGTGTGGTTTTTTGGTCTTCCTTATATGATCTCATCAGATAGCGTCAGTATGACGACCCCCATTTTCTCTTCCTTAAGGTCACAGTTCAGCACGGTGATGTAAGGAGGTTCTATTGGGGATGATGGGGTGTTGCAGATGCAGGTTCAAATTTGTGTGCCCAACATAGATGGGTTACGTGAGTTGATTCTTGAGGAGGCCCACAGTTTGCGGTATTCCATTCCTCCGGGTGCCGCAGAGATATATCAGGACATGAGCTAGCACTATTGGTTGAGGAGGATTAAGTAAGATATAGTTGGGTTTGTAGCTTGGTGCTTAAATTGTCAACAGGTGAAGTACGAGTCAAAGGTCAGGTGATTTTCTTCAGAATCGAGATTCTAGAGTGGAAATAGGAGCGTATCACCATGGACTTTTTAGTTGGGCTCCCACGAACTTTGAAGAAGTTTGATTCTATTTGGGTGATTGTGGACCGGTTGACTAAGTCTGCACATTTCATTCTAGTTGGGACTACCTATTCTTTAGAACGGTTGGTTGAGATCTATATCCGCAAGATTGTTCGCCTTCACGGTGTGCCAGTGTCAATTATTTCAGATCGGGGCTCGCAGTTCACATTGTAGTTTTGGAGAGCAGTGCAGTGAGAGTTAGGCACACTGGTTGAGTTGTGTACAGCATTCAACCTTCAGAAGGACAGACAGTCCGAGCGCACTATTCAGATATTGGAGGATATGCTACACGCTTGTGTCATGGATTTCAGGGGTTCTTGGGATCTTTTTCTGTCGCTTGTAGAGTATTCCTACAATAACAGCTACCAATTGAATATTAAGATGGATTCGTATAAAGCTTTGTATGGGAGGCAGTATCAGTATCTGATTGGTTGGTTTAAGCTGGGTGCAACTAGGTTATTGGGTACTAACTTGGTCTAGGATGCTTTGGAAAAAGTTAAGTTGATTCAGGTCGGCTTTGCATGGCACAGTCTCAACAGAAGAGTTACATCGATCAGAAGGTTCGTGATGTTGCTTACATGGTGGGAGAGAAGGTATTACTTAGAGTTTCACCCATGAAGAGTATTATGAGGTTCAGGAATAAGGGAAAGTTCAGTCCTCGGTATGTTGGCCCTTTTGATATGCTTGAGAGGATTGAGGAGGTGGCTTATTTACCGCGGAGTCTATCGATTCATCTAGTGTTTCATATTTCCATGCTCCGGAAGTATTTCAGCAATCCATATCATGTTTTGGACTTCAGCATGGTTCCCACATTCATTGCCTTTTATATGTATTTTTATTGTTATAGGACTTACCGGGGTGGTTGTTTTAGTTTCATAGATGTTTCGGAGTGAATTGGGACACTTAGTCCCAAGGTTGGAAGCCTATGTTAAAAGAGTTGACTGGATGTTGACATATGTGTAATTGACTCTGAAATAGAGTTTTGATAGTTCTAATAGATCCATATGGTGATTTTAGACTTAGGAGTATGTTCGGTTATTGATTTGGAGGTCCGTAGAGATTTTGGCTTGAATTGGCGATAGTTGGAAAAGTTGAAGTTTTGGAGAGTTGAGAAGTTTGACCGAGTGTTGACTTTGTGGTTACCGGACTTAGATTTTTGTTTCAAACATCAGAATATGTCTATTGTATCATTTATGACTTGTGTGCAAAATTTGAGTTTAATTGGAGTTGATTTGATAGGTTTTGGCATCGATTGTAGAAGTTGAAAATTCATTAGTTTTATTAGAGTTAAATTGGGGTGCAATTCGTATTTTTTATGTTGTTTGATGTGATTTAGGTACTCGACTAATATTGTATCGTGTTTTGAGATGTGTCGGTATGTTTTAGTGGGGTCCCGGGGGCCTCGGGGATGATTCGGATGGAAATCGGAATGAGTTTGGACTTGAGGATTTGTTGAAGTGCACCAGGTCTGATACGATCGCATCTGCGAAGGATTTGGTCACAGGTGCGTGACCGCAGAGGTGTGTGTGGCATCGCAGGTGCGGAATTTTACTGGGATGAGGGGACATGCAGTGCAAGGTTTTTCCGTACCTGCGAGATGGCTGATGCGGGAAGGAGAAGCGCAGGTGCGATTTGGGCGAGTGACAGCTATTTCTGCAAAAGCGGAGAGGAGGTCGCTGCTGCGACTTCGTAGATGTGGAGCCTTGTCTGCAGAAGCGAAGGTAGGAGGAGATCATGTGTCACGACCTGGATTTTCCACCATCGGGTGTCGTGATGGCGCCTACTATCGGAGCTAGGCAAGCCAAATATTTAAAACACCTTTCCTGCTTTCTTTCAAACAATATAATACACGAGACAAAATTTAAGCAGAAGACTTTAAATCTAAAGCAACTGAAAACCAAAAGTGCGGAAGTTTAATACACATCACTACCCAAGGTCTGGTGTCACTAGCTCACGGACTACTACAGAATACTACAAACAATGTCTGAAAGGAAATACATCATGTTTGTCTGATACAAGATGAACAAACGAAAAACATGGAAAGGGACTTCGGCCTGCGAACGCCAGCTAGGCTACCTCGAGAGTCCCTGGACTGAAGATAGCTCCCAGAAGTCCTACTGCTGCGGTCCGTAAGCTGCTCCCTGATCTGTGCACCAAAAATGCACAGAGTGTAGCATCAGCACAACCGACCCCATGTGCTGGTAAGTGCCTGGCCTAACCCCGGCGAAGTAGTGACGAGGCTAGACAGTACCTACCACAATTAACCTGTACAGATATATATACAACAAGTGCAAGAAAACAATAACAAGATAATACAAAGTAAAACTGGGAGGGGACATGCTATCGGGGAGTAACAGATAAAAATGAAATATCGGAAATAAGCAGAAGAGACTTCGGTTCCCATGATATATATATATATATAAGTGAACGGCGTGCCACACGATCCCATAATATCATATATAAGTGGACGGCGTGCCACACGATCCCATAATATCATATATAAGTGGATGGCGTGCCACACGATCCCATAATATCATATATAAGTGGACGGCGTGCCACACGATCCCATAATATCATATATAAGTGGACGGCGTGCCACACGATCCCATAATATCATATATAAGTGGACGGCGTGCCACACGATCCCATAATATCATATATAAGTGGACGGCGTGCCACACGATCCCATAATATCATATATAAGTGGACGGCGTGCCACACGATCCCATAATATCATATATAAGTGGACGGCGTGCCACACGATCCCATAATATAGCTCATAATATCTGACTTCATATAGTAGACCCCTTCAGGGAGAATAACAACTCAATACCTTTAACCCGGCAAGGGTACAGCTAGCAGCCCAAAACATCCCGACAAGGGAGAATATATATATATTAGTCTACACATCCCGGCAAGGGAGTATTCACAACACATTCTCCTTTTTAAATCCATTCTTCCTCAACTAACACATTCATGTTCGAGCTAACGCTCCAGAAGTACACCAATCACAATTTTTACCTCAAACATTCACATTATATGAAACTCATCAAATAAACAAGGAGCTTGTGTCACATTATTCGAATTAAAAGCAATCAAGACTCACGGTCATGCTAGACTTCGGTGCATAGATAACCATCACCATGCCTATACACCGTACTCCACATTAGCAAGTAGCAAATATCATCCTAATCCTATTCCCTCAAGCCAAAGTTAGAACAAACACTTACCTTGAATGCTCCAAACTCAACTCACGCTTCTATATAGCTTTACCTCTTGATTCCACCACCAATCCGCTCGAATCTAGTCATAAGTTACTTAATCACATTAATAATTACTAAATGAATCATCCCCGATGCATGAAAAATAGATTTTTCAAGGTTTTCCCCAAAAAGGTCAAAAATACCCCCGGACCCACGTGGTCGAAACTCGAGGTTCAGACCAAAACCCGGTTACCCATTCCCCCATGAATCCCAATATATGATTTGTTTTTAAATCGGACCCCAAATTGAGGTCCAACTTCTCAATTTGTAGAAAACCTAGGTTCTACCCAAAACACCCAATTTTCCCCATGAAAATCTTTGATTTGAAGTTGAAATTATGTTAAAAGATGTTAAGGGATAAAGAAATTAAGTTAGAAATCACTTACCAATCGTTTTGGAGAAGAAAAGTTGTTTGGAAAATCGCCTCTTAGGTTTTGGGTTTTTGAAAAGTGAAAAATGACTGAGATTTCCGAACTTGTATACCTTTCTGAGGACCTGGCGCGAACCGCACAAAAATGTGTTGCGGCCGCGCCGAGTGGGAGAAAAGTGGGGCTTCTCTGAACCCTTCCAGCGCGGACCGCACTATTTTGGTGCGCGGCCGCGCTGGTTAACCTGAAACCCTAACCCTCAGACTCAGCCACGCGGACCGCACAAAAATGCATCGCGGCCGCACGGCTCCAGCGCGGACCACGCGGAAATGACCGCGGCCGCGCTGGTGTCTGCAACACCTGAACCTGCATTTTCTTAAGTCCAAGACCTCCCGGGCCCCATTCAAAACTCACCCGAGCCCTCGGGGCTCCAAACCAAACATGCACACAACCTTAAAAACATCTTACGGACTTACTCGTGCGATCAAATCGCCAAAATAACATCATATACATAGGATCAAGCCTCAAACACATGATTTTCTTTCTTCAACTTTCATAACTCAAACTCTCCATTTTTAGTCCGAAACACGTCATATGATGTCCGTTTTTAGCCAAACTTTACAGATAGTGCTTAACACATATTTAAGACTCGTACCGGGCGTCGGAACCAAAATACGAGCCCGATACCACAGTTTTCTGATCAATTTTCTTCTTCATTTTCCTTAATTAATTTCAGAAAACAATTTCACACAAAGAATTCATTTCTAGGGCTTGAGACCTCGGAATTTGATTCCGGGCACACGCCCAAGTCCCATATTTTCCTACGGACCCTCCGGGACCGTCGAATCACAGGTTCGGGTCCGTTTACCCAAAATGTTGACCGAAGTCAACATTATGCATATTAATACCAAAATTCATCAAATATTTCACATAATTCACATATTCTAACATAAAAACTTTCCGGCTACGCGCCCGAACTGCGCACGCCAATCGAGGCAACTAAAAGCGAGGTTTTCAAGGCCTTGAAAGCGCGGAACAAGGAAGAACTACGGTGATGAACCTTCGGGTCGTCACATCATGAAACTGTATAAGTAGAATTTTTATCGCCCTGTAGGACCATAGATGCGGTTAAGTGGATCTCATGTGCGAAAGCACTGGCAATCGAAGGGTTCCAAGATTTTATTCATTTTTGGACTTTGGGACCTCGAATTGAGGCAATTTTTGAAGGGGTTTTCACTAGATTTCAGTTGATCCACTTTTGATTGTTTTTTATTAATTAATATTGAATACCCATTGAATTTTCCACCTAGATTATGTGTTTTTAAGGTAAGATTTAGGGGAATTTTGGACTAGGGATTGAAGAGTAAGATTTAGGGATTTGAGTGTCGATTTATGGTCGGAATTGGGTTATTTTGGTATGGTTGGACTCGTTATTGAATGGGTGTTCCGGTTTTGTAATTTTTGTCGGATTTTGAGGCGTATGCCCGGTGTTGACTTTTTGACTTTTGTTAAAGAACTTAGCTTTATCATATGGAATTGATTCATATAGCTTGTGTTGATCATATTGAGTTGTTTGTGGCTAGATTCGAGTTGTTCGGAGGCCGATTCGCGAGGCAGGGGCTTGTTGGAGTAGAGATTTGCACGGTTGAGGTGTCTAGGCTATATGCTGGTACAGTTGGGACCCACAGAGGTCGTTCTTTTGTTGTTGAGTTCGAATGGTTCATTTTCCTATTTTTATAACCCGCCCCCATTTTGATAAATAGCCTTTGGGGCTCATTTTGAAGCGGATATCTGATGCTTTTAGAGTGAAGTAAGAGTATATTAAAGAGGGAAGGAGAAGAACTAGCAATCTGATCACCCATTCTTGCACCAATCTTCAAGAATCATGGAAGCCACTCAATAGACCACTATCTATCCAGGTAAGTTTTTGTCATACATCATCTATGCAAGTTTGTTTAGGGTCTAAGTAGATTGTAAAGTTGGATTTAGGCCATGCATGTGCCCACAGGTGGTAGAATGTGAGGTTGTTGAACTATTTTTGGTAGTATCTTGTTGAAATTGGTTGCGGGAGGAAGGGATTACCATTTGAGAGCTTTGTAGTCAATTTTGCATATTAGGTGTTTGACAAAAATCCTAAGAGAGTTACAGCATAAGAATCCCTCTAATTATTGTCTGGTTTTCGCTGTCTTCCTATAGGTTGATATTTCTAGATGTGTTGGGACGTTGTAGTAACTTAAGGAAAGCTCAAGCAAGGTATGTTGGCTAAACTTCTCTCTTGGAATCGAATTGCACAATGTTCCCGTAAGTTTCAAATATGGTTGGCCCAAGTTCCTAATTCCCATGTTCCGAGTTATTCCTTATATATTTGACTATTCCGAATAAGCTTGTGTTGAAAGGTATATACTAAAAATGTGCACCAAATTCTCCTATAATCTTGTGTTCTCGGTATCCTAATGTGACCAATATGTCAAGATAGTATGTTTTCAAATCATGTTTAAATTGCAATTTGTTATGCCCAATTGTGAAGGAAAACTCAATGCGCCTAAGACTCTTATTATGCTTAAGTCCTTGATTCCAAATGCTATTATTGATGATGAACAATAAATACGCTTGAAAGTGAAAGAAATGAGAGTGATATATAAAACGTGCATCGTTGTTGTAACTAGTGCAATTGATTTTAAGTCGTGTTTAAATCGTAAATCACCATGATCTCCTTTATAAATATTTCCAATGAGATTTTAGTTCTTACTTACTCAAGAGTTGAAATTGTGTATTGCCTTTTGGGAAGAAGTATTTAAAAAAGATACAGTGTATTACTAATTAATGATTTTTAACTTGTGTTGCGATTAGTAGTCATTGTGCTCCATACTTTAGAAAGTGATTTACTGTGTTTAAAGCCTCCACTACTGATGAAATTAAGGTTATAATTTTCAAAATATTCTATAAGTTGATGTTTGTGATGATGATCATGGAAAATCAAGAAATGAAAGTGTAGAATATGAAATACGGTCGTAGTGCCATAAAAGAATAATCATACATATGGCGAATTGAGCCAAGAAAATAATGATGTTGCGAATGGTTGAAACTACTAATGAAGCTATACATAGTGTGAAAGGTTATGAGGTGAATATATTTGTACTTCTATTTCCCTTGTGTGCCATAACAAAATGTTTTTAGGAGTATCATTAGTGAACCGAGGAAGGGTGGGTTGTAACGGCCCACACCTTAAACTACACGTGACGGTGTAGGAGTGAATTGTGATTATTCCCCTTATTTGGGATGAGAATGATGTGATTGAAATTATTCTCTTCAATTGGGATTAGATGATTGCTAGTGAAGGTTGATGTCGACCTACACGGCATTGTGGTGAGACAGCCTAGCCGATCGGGTCGTGATTGGACGTCATGCCCCACACACGGTGGTGAGATTGTGATTGAGATTGTGATTATTGTCACACCTCCTTTTTCTACCCGAAAGAGTGTATAAGGGAGTTTTTCTAATTTAAGTGACAATCGAAACGGGATGATTTATTTGAAATTCAGAGTCGCCGCTTGGGATAATTTATGGTGTCCCAAGTCACCGGTTTAAAATCCCGAATCGAGGAAGGTTTTGACTCTTATTTATGGTCTGCGAACACAGAAATTCGGGTAAAGAATTATGTTAACCTGGGAGAAGGTGTTACGCATTCCCGGGTTCCGTGGTTCTAGCACAGTCTCTCAACTATTATTATTGCCCTATTTATCTGATTTTAAAACATTCTTGAAACCTATGTGCATTTTATTCCTTTTAAACCGCTTTTAGTAATCCAATTGTTATCCAACTAATTATTTGATTACACGTTGCGAATCATGTCACAGGAATCGTACCCACGATCCACAATATATTTATTTTATTAACAAGATTAAATTATGGTCGGGTCGCATAAACGTACCCACGGATTTTAGAAATTCAGCATCACAACTATGTCACGAGAACCGTACCCGTAGCTGTGACAATTTATTTAATTAACGCGCCTAAAGCAAACTACAAGAGTTCAGGGCATTTTTCTACACTAGTTAAGATGTCGATGTGAGGGCCATAGACTAGGTGATTGGATGGCACACCTCAAATTTATTAAAGAAAAAGCATTCAACTAAGTGAACTATGGATATACATATTTAAAACTAATTTGAAATTAGGCATCACGACTATACTACGGGAACCGTACCAATAGTAGTGATGATTTAATTACGTGTCTAAAGCTTGCCTACTCACGTTTTGACGGCCTAAACATGCTCCTAGCAATTAAAAGTAGAAATAAAGTAAATAAACAAAATAAACATAACAGTAATCTTCCTTCGTATGCCAACAACAACGATAACCCGATTTCAATTCAATTTCAATTAGTCAAATTCTTTTGTCTTCAAACAGAAGCAATTTACTTTCTTTTCTTACAAATGCCGACAAACTAATTTTATACCATTGTATTTAACCAACTAATTACATAAATGCACCAGGAACAAACACCGAGTAATTGAGAAGCGCACACCGAAACTCGAACATATACTAGCTCTAATATAGACTCGAGACTTCAAAAAAAATTCATGAAATTAGACCTGGTATTAACTTAAGGAAAAAAATTCAGTTCAATTTTATTCAAGTGTTTCCAATTATACTAATATTTTATACCTTAAAACAATTGATTAAATTTCTCTTTTCTTAAGAGCTTATATCTATTTTAAACATATCGATCTAAGTAAGTGCTAACCAATGAATATCAGACATTCTATTCTAACCTTGCACTAAACTGGTAAATGAACTAGCTCAAACAAACAATAAAATTTCGATTAAGGTCGGACATTCCGTCTCAAAATATCACAAGCATGCCAAAATCCACACAAGTTTTTCATTCAACCATCATATAAGACACAATCAACAAATAAAGGTTAAGATAGTGACGAACCTCAAATCGAAGTAATTTTGAATATGAAAATGCTTAGCGCCGGAGAACTTGGACAGTGAAAACCTCGACGAAAAATGAGCTTCAACTCTCGAAAATCTCCATATTTCAGAAGCTAATATTTTAAGAGAAAGAGAAATACTTTTTTTATACTTTTCTGATTCTTCAAGATGAAAGAGAAATACTTTTTTTATACTTTTCTGATTCTTCAAGATGAAAGCAGGCTAAGCAGAGAAGCACAAATCCTTTTGTGTTTTTTTTTTGGTTTTCAAAAATAAAGAACCCAGCCAAAAATCAGAAAATCCAATCAAATCTCTATCCCCAAATCGTCTGCCCCTTTCTTCCTTCCCCTTTCACTTTTCTGTTTCTTTTCTTTGCAGGTTGTGGCTCTAGAATGGCGGAGTAGTGGCTTCTCGATCTTTTGGTTCAGAGAAAAGAGATGATCCAGGGTTCTCTTGGAGATTTTTGTGGTTGAGCTCCAAGTGAGTGATTGCTGCTCTCTCGTTTCCGGCAAGTTCGCCAGTGATGGAAGTGACACAGAAACGAGAGAGAGAGAGACAGAGAGAGAGAGAGCTTTTGAGGGAGGTGGGGGTCTCTCTTTGTATTTTGCAGCTCACAGGTCTTGAAGAGAGGGTCGTTTGGGGTGGGACGAGGAAGATAGATTTCAGGGGGTGGGGTTCCTTTTTTGGTGTCAGCGGCGGATTTTCTTTTTGGGGTCCTGGGTCTAGGAAATTAGGTCCTTTTATTATCTTTAAAATGAAGAGTATGTAGGGTTAGGTTAGTGGGTATTGGGTATTGGGCTTGGGTTGTTATGGGCTAGGTCTAAAAATTACGCCTAAAAATGGGTTGTTTGAGCCCAAATTTTATTCTTTCTCCGTGAACGAGATTAATAATACGACCTCATTTATTAATTAATCCTATTTAAGTAAAATAACTATTAAAATAAGACTAACCGTTAAAACAAACCTATTTTTGGGTATTTTCAAATATCATATTAAAATAAAAAATAAGGTACTTTTTTGTATATTTTTAATTTTATGAAAGGTATATAAACTAAAAGCAACTAAAAAGAAGAAATATTTTTGTAATTTTTATTTTGTGATGAAATAAAGTAAAAGAGTCAAAATTAGTTGAAATAACTATATTAGAGCTAAACTAAGTATTTAAATGATAAAATATGTAAAATTTTGGGGAGGGTCAAAAATCACATGTCTACAGTTGCTCCTCTTTGACTGGAAATACAAAGTATTTTCAAACAAAGAATGACTAGATAGGTTTTTTGACCCGACCCTTATTTAAGGAGACCAAAAACTAAAAGAAAGGAGAATGTGACCGAACCCTGGTATCTGGGCTGCCTACATATCCTTGGCTATAAAGGAATCAGGTCGCGTGTAGTTCAGAAGTAGGAACAGTGATGGAGTATACCGAGGTGGAGAGACGATTGAGGTGTCATTCCGTCGAGGTTCTGGTCCGCAGTCCTGGTATTACATCACAATCAAAAATGAAAAAGATTAACTAAGCCTGTCAACTATGAGTTACAAAATTCCTATCTATAAGTCTTCTGAAGCTTGATCTTGAGTCTTGAATAGTTCTTCATGCAGACTTTAGGTTTGAACCTTGATACTTGTTAGCTACAGGTGTTAGTTCATTCTTCCACGGCTTCTTCGGATCAAAATCGGGCACACCATACTTGTGACTTCAGTCATGTCTTGAACAATCCATCTTTTGTCTCAGCTTCTGCATTTTTTATTCACTTCCCTTTTCTTTTTTCTTTTTCTTTTTTTTTAATTCTGGATTGAGATTACTTCTATTGATCATCTCAGACTGTTGACTCGCATTCTTCTCGTGAGCTTCTGCTACTTCTAACTTGAATTAAATTCTAAAATGACTTCCCTTGTTCTCTACGTGGGCGCCTGATTGCTAAAACTTGAGCTGTATTCCTTTGTTCTCCAGGTGGGCACCTTATTGCCAAAACTTGAACCGTATTCCCTTATTTTCTAGGTGGGTGCCCGATTGCCAAAACTTGAACTGTATTCCTTTTTTCTCCAGGTGGGCACCTGATTGCCAAAACTTGAACTGTATTCCCTTGTTCTTCAGGTGGGCACCTAATTACAACAAAACAGACAAAACAAAAGAAACTTTTCTACCCCAGTTTGGTATCTGGGCACATCTGTCTGGTACATGCTTTCCTCCAAGAGGGTTCCTCCGAAACAAACGAAATTTCCTAACCCTGAACCATACTTTCCTCATGAAGGGTTCCTGCAGATCGAACAAATTTTCTTTACCCTTCTCAAACTACCTTTATACTGACAAAAATTTGGGCACGACACTTGAAAAAATTCAAGCTTCCAAGGTTTGTTTTGGACATAGTCTTCGTCCCTATTTCAAACAAAGAAAACTTGTGAGTTTAAACATGGTGGTTGGTTTGTGGCCTTGACTTTGAGGGCGATTGCTCCTTCACTTCCCATGATAACTTTGATTTCAACTCGAAAGGCCTTGCTTGTTTATTGACTGACCACTTTCTCTGTCACCCTATCACGGAAAATACCTCAGATCCATTCAAACACAATACCATTTATCTGTTGCATTGTGCTCATGCATTGATATTTACCGAACCTTTGTGTTTCACATGAATTCCAAAGCACGTCAATTGCCACCCACTCAGTACGCATACTGTTCTTTTCTGACTTAAACCACTGACCTTGGCCTTGAGGTCTATTGCTCATTCACTTGCCATGATAACTTTGATTTCCACTTGGAAGACCTTGCTTGTTATTGGTCAACCACTTTCTCTGTCAACCTTGTCACAGAAAATACTTTTGATCTGTTCAAACCCAACACCCTCTATCTGTTGCATTGTGCTCATGAATTGACATATACCGAACCTTTGTGTTTCACATGAATCCCAAAGCATGTCGATTTCCACCCACTCAGTGCGCATACTGTTCTTTATTGACTTAAACCACTTTGATGTACTAGCCAGATTTTGCTTTATGCAATTGGAAAGCTGGTAGCAAATTTAGAAGTCATTTCTCACTTGTTCTGACCAAACAGACTTAGGAAGAGGAAGTAAACAAGACAAAAGGAACAGAGTAAGGACAATGGAAAGAGATGATTCCTAACAAGAAAATTACAAAGTAGAAACTTATCAGATTTGGATACCAACTCTAATGACCATGACATGCACCTTTGGATTAAGTGGCCTAATCTATCAAGCAAGTTGAATGTTCAACTCTTGTGGTACCTCTGAATCGTGAAACTGGGCTTCCATGCTCCGATTATCCTATCTAATTCACAGTCCTTATTCAAATTGTAGTGCCTGAAGGGTTTTCACCATCAAGCCTCTCTTATTTTGTTCTTTCTCTCAACTCACCATCGTCTTATGGTGCCTGTGAAGGTTTTCACCAATAAGACTCTCTCATTTTGTTCTTTTCTTCTTATTTTTCTCTGATTCTGCAGATGACAAGGCATTAACCATGGTAAAAACATCATATACTCTAGGCATGTCTAAACTCAGCACTCTCAAAGATTATCTGGAAGGTCTTTTTTGGACTGTAATGTGGCTTTTGGACAAGGTTAAAAAGAAAGGATATCATAAATACTTAAAATAACTAAGACAACGGGGTTAATTTATTTACAACTTTTGGAATCCATTCTAAAAACATTGCCCCAATTTCTAAAACAAGAGAATTTGATTCTTTTTTTTTTCTTTTTCTTTTGATAAAGTTACTAAGAAAGACTGCCCCACTCTCAACTTCGTGGGATTATGAAATATTTTATTTGGTATGACCGAACCGTAAGGCTACCTACGTATCTTGTGGTGACAAGAATCAGGTCAAACGTAGTTCACAAGACTACTTTTGTTACTATTTTCCTTTTCCTTTTTTTTCTTTTTTTTCCTTTTTCCTTTTTTTTCTTTTTCTTTTTTCTTTTTCTTTCTTTTTCCCCTTTTTTCTCTTTTATTTTTGAATTTTCCTTTTGGAGTGAACTTTCTAAAATAAACTTATGGGGACATGAACTCTTTTTTTTGTATGACTCTAACTTGATTCCAAAAGAGGGAAGGTCAAAGAAATCAGTAATGGCTCAAAAGGGTATCGAATGGTATAAGTATTTGGGTAGCTGAAAGAGGGCCTCCCAATCCCTGAAAATGCCAAGTACAACACATACAATTTGAGGATTGAAGATCATGCACAATGTTTCTTTTGCGGCATCGGCATTGATATCATTGATATGCCTTCCACTTTTCTTTAGCACCTTGTCAAGTATAGAACCCTCGTTGGGTCATTCCCCCTTCACAATGGATATCCTCCGTCAATTCGGAGAAAACTTTCTTGACTTTATCTCGTAACTTGAGATGCACTTTAACTCAAAGTTGCTTGCTTCAAATTGTCTGGGATGCACTCTCCTTTAACGAATTCTTGTCACCCTATTAACTTATCAAATTATCTACCCCAGTTTCACATGGTTCAGGCTTCAAATGATCTCGAAATGTCCAAATCTATACTTATTTTCCTCAAGTGCCCCAATCATCTTCAAAGTTGTTTCATTGCTTCATGACTAAACTAACTTTTAAAACCAGGCTGAGAATTACGTGTGCATGTCATGTCACTAGAATCAGCGGGAAAAGAACTATAAAAGGAAAAGAGGAATAAACAAAAAAAATGACTAAAAATAACAGAAAACGGCAAATTGCATTAGACAGACGGTGAAAGGGTTTGTACAACAAAACAAGAAAACTAAATTGGGGTTACAACCCTGGAACGAACCTAGATAATGCTAAACGAGTTACTACGACTAAATGAACTAGACAAAATAAAAGGATAGAAGGGTTTGAGTTACAACACAATATCCGGATTACAACCCTGAAATAACCTGGACAACAGAAATGACAACAAAATAAACCACTAGAACTCCTCCCTAACTAACCAAGAAAGGAGCATCTTTCCAATTACCAAGCTTGGCATCTTAGCCACTGAGTTCCGCATCAACATTACTAGGACCTTCACAAGCTTCAATCATGTTGTCTTCACCAAGTGGCTCATTGACTCCTTTGACCAACCCTTCGTTATTGCAGACCATCCCAACAATTTGTGCGTTGTCATGTACTTGTAGGGGATTATGTGTGACACTTGGGGTATTAATGCCTTGGACCACAATTATTCCTTCTTGAATCATTCTTTTTATTTCCCTTTTCGAAGCACGACAATCTTCAACATTGTGTCCCTGGGCATTGGAATGGTATTCACACCTTTTAGCAAGGCCAAAGCTTCTCGCACGTGGGTCTATATAATTTATAGGAATAGGTGAAATCATGTCGTAATGCTTTAATCTCTCAACAAACTGGCATAGGACCCTCCTATTGGTGTAAAATTATCTTTCAGCCTTTGTTCCCTTCTACACCCTTGGCTTGAATGTCGCTTATAGGGCACTTAAAAATTTTGTGGAGGTTGGTGAAGCTTTTGCGGTGCTCGTGCTTGCCTTTTGGAGTGACCCAATGGTTGGACAAATGGTCAGACGTTGTTCGGAGGATAATACTAGGGTGGATTATGTGGAGTTTGGGGATGTTAATGGGTCAGTATTGAGGCTAAAAGCGTTTAGCAGGAATGACCACTAGATCTTGTCGTTGGCGGGGCTCAGCAACATCTTTTCTATCAATGGGAGGACTGCACCGAGCAACTTGTTTGTTCCATCTGAACCAAAATTCCCTAAAACTTTCCTTGGATTTCTTTTCCATCTAAGATAGGGAGGAGAGGTCTGGGACAATGTCTATATTGTACTGAAAGTGTCGCACAAAATCTTGAGCCATGTCATCTCATGTATGCCACTTACCGATATTTTGACGAGTATGCCATTCCAAAGCTGCCCCAGTCAGGCTCTCACTGAAATATGCCATCAGCAACTTATCTTTCCCGCCAACACTTATCATTTCACTGCAATAACCCCTCAGATGGTCTACTAGATCTCCACGCCCATCATACAAATTAACCTTTGGCATCTTAAACCCTTTCAGCTTTCTGGATATCTCATCTTGCTCCACTGTCTTAGCAGGCTTTGCAGTCTCATCGGGAGGCTCAAAATGAGGAGCGTGAGAGTATGGAACCGAGACCTTGAAAGTTGGTTTTGGAGCACAATGTTGGGCATCGGGGATTTTGAAC
The DNA here is from genome assembly GCF_000393655.2 of Nicotiana sylvestris. Taxonomy (NCBI): domain Eukaryota; kingdom Viridiplantae; phylum Streptophyta; class Magnoliopsida; order Solanales; family Solanaceae; genus Nicotiana; species Nicotiana sylvestris. The sequence continues at coordinate 123,305,106 of NC_091058.1, read as the reverse complement.
ATAGTTTCTCTAGAGGATCGAGGAAAGGAAGCTAGTGAATGAGCTACAAAAATACGAGTGGTCAAAGGAGCGGGATATGAGGTGGTTCTGGGGGTGGAGTGTGAAAAGGTTGTGGGGAAGATATCCTGGACTTGTGACAGTGGCGGAATGGTGACAAGGCTTTCAGTGTAGTTAGTGGGAACTGATGGTGGAGGACGCCCACTAATCCAGGCTTACTATATTTCGGCCATCTGTCCTTTCAACCTTAAGACCTCTTAGTTCAACTCAGATTCTGATTCAACAATTCCCTTAGACGGATCAATAACCCCCATGTCCAAGTCTTTGCTAGGCATGGCTACCTTGCTCTTTGACCTTATGTTGTATGGACGAGTTACTTAAAAACCACAAACCAACCACCTTTCTGCTCAATGAAGATAACAAAAGGAACAAAATGGGGACATCTTGTTAGCATTAAGGCATTAAAATATCACATTGAGTGCAATGCACCTAGCAACAATTAACGATTCTAGAATGACTTTTAGGGTCACAAGGTCACTTGGCATCATCCCAATTTTGTTCATTTCAATCTTCTATTTTCTTTCCTTTCTAGCCCTTCTTGGCTTGCTCATTTTCCTTCCTTTTTTATCTTTTTTTTTCTAATTATCACTCTTTTCTTTCCTCTCATTTATCACATCCCATAATTTGTCACAACCCTAAACCCGAACCCGGTCGTGATAGCGCCTCTCGTGAAGACAAGGCTAGCCAATTAAACCCAATTCCCTTTTTAAACAGTTAAACAGCAAGAAAGCAGTCTAAAACATGATTTAATAATACTAAGTAGCAGGTAATATCAATAAAATATGGAAGTACATTCCAACACAACCCTAACCGGGGTGTCACAAGTCACGAGCATCTAACAACACTGAATACTCCAAAGTAACTACAGAGTTTAGTACTGAACTAAGTACATAAAGGAAAAAAGATAGGGAGGAGCTCCGGGCTGCAAATGCCAACAGCTACCTAAAGACTCCTCGGATCCGCCTGAAGCTGGAATGATCAACACTCGAGAGCGGGACCAGCTGCGCCTGAATCTGCACACAGGGTGCAGAGAGTAAAGTGAGTACTCCAACACAGTGAGTAACAAATGTAAATAAAGACTAAAAGCAAGAAAACACGTAAGGCACAAGGCATTCTATAATGAAGCAGTAAAACCATTTGAAAATAGTAAACCAGTAAAAAGATGAGTAAAATCCTCTTTCAATAAATAAGCAGGTAATTGACGGCAATTGTGGAAAAATAAACACATAGAAGTTCGCCCTCGGGCACTGTATCAACAAAACCGCCCCTCGGGCAACATCTCAGAACAATACCATCCCCTCAGGCTCAATCTCACTTCACAATGGGTACTCGTGCTCACTGGGGGTGTGCAGACTCCTGGAGGGGCCCCTTACGGCCCAAGTGCAATATCAAGCCATCTTGTGGCATCATCACTAGGCTCTCGACCTCATATCAATCAAGCCACCTCGTGGCGTACATATCTCAGGCCCTCAGCCTCAAATCAATATCAATATTTCCTCACAAAATAGGCCCTCGGCCTTACTCAGTCAAAAATCCTCACAAGCCACTCGGGCGATAGTAAAATAGTGTTTCTCAGCCAAAACATCATTTAAAAATATTGTTTAAGTATCAAAACTGAGTAAACATGGCTGAGTATGAAAATAGTGAAATATAGCATGACTGAGTTCAAGTATAAAGTCAAAACATTGAGGAAATATCAATAGAAATTCCCGAAGGGTTCAAATAGTTGGCACGAAGCCCAAATATGGCATTCAGCCCAAATAATGATGATAGCAAATAGATTTCATTCAAATACGCGGTAAAATCATCAATCGGGACGGACCAAGTCAAATCCCCAATAGTGCACGACTCCACGCTCGTCATCAAGAGTGTGCCTCACCTCAATATAGCACTACGATGTGCAATCTGGGGTTTCAAACCCTCAGAACATCATTTATAATCATTACTCACTTCGAACCGGTCAAATATCTAGCTCACGATGCCTTTGTCCCTCGAATCGGCCTCCACTCGCGTCGAATCTATCCAAAATCAGAACGAGGACGTCTAAATAGGCTAAGGGAACGAAGCCCAAGCAAAAATAATCAAAATACTACACAAATCCCGAAATTACCAAAACCCGACCCCCGGGCCCACGTCTCGGAATTCAATAATTTTTTATATCAACAGATTCTTTAGCTCCTCACGAGTTCATACATATCAAAAGTTCAGAAACCGACCCCAAATGATCCTTAAAATCCTCAATTAAAGGCCTAAGTTCCCAAGCCCTAGTTTCCCCAATTTTCACCCTTAATTTCCACAATTTCTAGCTCTAATCCATGAAATAATAGCATAGGAACGAGTTTTAACTCCAAATTCCTTACCTCAATGAAGTTCCCTTGAAATCCCTCTTTCAAATCGCCCAAAAAGCTCCAAAGCCGAGATAAAAATGGTGAAATACCTCAAAATTTGCGAAGGCCACAATTTATACCTTCTTCCCAATATTTTCGCATCTGCGGCTATATTTTCGCTTCTGCGGTACCGCATCTGCGGTCAAACCCACCACATTTGCGGTCCTCACTTAAACTCCCCTTCCCGCATCTGCGATCAACTTTCCGTATCTGCGCCATCGCAGATGCGGTATTCCAACCGCTTCTGCGGTTCCTGACGACTTCTCTAAAATCCTCTTTTGCGGCCAACCTTCCGCTTATGCGGCGCTGCACCTGCGGTCCCCAATCTGCAGGTGCGAAAATACCAGAAGCAGCAATTTCAGCAGCTGCAACAAATTCCAAACTTCTCTGTTAACCATCCGAAATCACCCCGAGACCCCCGGGACCTCAACCAAAAGCACGAACATATCCTAATACCTTATTCAAACTTGCACCAATATTCAAAACACCTCAAACAACATCAAATCGACCAAAACACATCGGATTCAAGCCAAACTTTCGGAATATATCGCTTTTGATCAAAAACCCAATCAAACCACATCCGAATGACCTAAAATTTTTCACACACATCCCAAATGACACGACGGAACTACTGCAACTCTCAGAATTCCATTCCGACCCCTATATCAAAATCTCTCCTACCAACCGGAAATCGCCAAAATATCAACTTCGCAAATTCAAGCTTAAATCTACTCTGAACCTCCAAAACTCATTCCGATCACGCTCCTAAGTCACAAATCACCTCCCGAAGCTAACCGAACCATCGAAACTCACATCCGAGCCCTCTAACATATAAGTCAACATCTTGTTGACTTTTCCAACTTAAGCTTCCTCAAAAGAGACTAAGTGTCTCAAACCTTACCAAAATCACTCCGGATTCGATCCGAACAACTCGATACCACATAACACAGATAAACAAGACATAAAAAAATAGAAATGGGGAAAACGAAGCGGTAACTCATAAGACGACTGGTCGGGTTGTCACATAATTTCATCTCTTTTTTTCTCTTTTTTTGTTCTTTTTTCTTTTTCTTCTAATAAATAAAATATGATTCGATCGAACCCTATGTAGGTTGCCTATGTATCATGACGCTGCATGAATTAGATCTTTGCATAGTTCGGAAAGATCGGGAAAGTAAACAAACTGACGTTCTCATTTTCTTTTTTCTTTTTTTTCTTTTTGTTTATTACATTAATGACTACTCTTATGAAAAAAGAGAAATAAAAGAAGCAAATCTCTTCTTTTTTTTGAATTTTATAGACTTAATGTTCTATAACATATTCTAAACTCAAGCTTAAACGAGCATATATCTTCTTTTTTTTTTTTTGAAACAAATAGTCTATGAGAAATTATTAAGGAAAAATCCTAGAAGAAAAAAAAAATTGGTTCTTTTTTTTAGGAAGGAAATTTAAAGAATAAACCAAATAAAAATATTTTGAATTTTCATTTGATATCTCTAAAAAAAGATTTCGAAACGAGAAATGAACAAGATAAAAAACATATTTTTGGATTTCATTTTTTGATTACCTAAGGAAGAAACTCTAAAGATAAACAACATATAAAGTATGTTTTTTTTCTTCTATGTACCTAAAGTTCTAGTGAAAATAAAAAAGAATATTTTTTTATTCATTTTTCATTAATTTCCCAAAGAAGAACCTCAAAAGAAAATCTTGTTGGATTTTTGGAATTAATATCTTAAAGAATACTTTTGAAGAGGTACTAAAAGAAAATTCTTTTTTTTTTTGAATTTTTAGTCTTAATGTACTTAAAGGAAATATAAAAGCAATTTTTTATTTTGAGTTCTAGATATTAATTCAATAAAGGAAAACCACCTCAAATGATTTTTTTATTCCTAGAATTAGTATTCTAAAGAAAACATCTAACGGAAATATAAAAACGCAAAATTTCTTTTTTTTGGATTTTTGATTTATAACACATTTTCCAAATACAAAATAGGAAGTACAATAACAAAGACTCGGCAAACTTAATTAAACTATGACAAACTCTAACATCACCTAAACGATTCGACATTACTGTACAAAATTAGAAGGTAAAAGTTGACATAAAAAACAACAGACTCAAAACATAATAACTAAAAAAAATCTCCTTAAGCAAACTCTTGAATGAACGACCCTGACTGGATGGTCCTGGGGTGTCTGTTATGCTCAAACTCCGGTAAGTAAGTCCAAACCTATATGAGAAAATTAAGACCAAATAAAGTTAAAGACCTGGAACGCTATGTGAGACAATAACCCTTCCTGTTGGACACATGCAAGACATGATTTTGATTATTTTTTTAAAATTAACCTATGTGGCTAAAAGCAGCTAAAAATACAAGATTTGGCTAAGATCCCGCGAAGCCAAGAACCTAAGACTCACTAGGAAGACCGGGCCCTATGTGGGTTGCCTATGTATCACGCCCCGAAAGACGAGAATCAGGTATGCGTAGTTCGGGCAGATTGGATACGAGCGAGAATAAAAAACAACTAATTTAGAGAAAATATGTTTTTTTGTCTTTTGTTTTTGAAAAATGATGAAACACGTAAACTCTTTTTGTATTTTTCTTTTCCTCTTTTTTTTTTTTTAAATGATGGAAAAGAGCAAAATCTTTTGGATTTTTCATTTTTTTGTCTTTTTCTTAAAAAAATGTGAAAGAAAAACACAACTGGGCCTTACTTTATTTTTTACACTTCATCCTCTTTTTTATTTATCCCCAAACCTCATTGGTCTGCCAAATGACCCTTTTACCTTTGAAAATTGCAACATGTAGCACATAGGATGCATCAGGATGATCTTTTATTTTTGGGTACACCTGTCCTAGATGGACCCAACCTCTGTGTTGAGTCCACAAAGTCAAATGCACATGATGTAATCAAGTGTTCCTATGAGGAATCCGGCATGAGACTATGTTATTCTAGGTTAAAAACCTGGGTTATATTGTTCTAGATCTGGCTTACCCAAGTGAACAACTTGAGCCGGGGGGCAACGTACCGGTAACCAAAAGATCATCCGGTTTTGCAACTTGTCTGAACCTCGTTCTAAATTGGATATGACACTAACGAAAAAGAAGTCACGCCAGCGTGCATATCCCAGAAGATTAGAAGAGAGGGGTTTCGCAACAGTTTATACACAGTTCAAATAATATCAAAGCAGTAAAAAGAAACATTTAACACATTAAGCTCAAACACATAAAATCCGATAATAAATAAAAGTCAACTATAACAGTTATTCTAAGCTCAAATTCTGAACCCTAAACCAGAGATTCTGGGTTCTTATCCCCAGTAGAGTCGCCAGAGCTGTCACACCTCATTTTTCTACCTGAAACGTGTATAAGCGAGTTTTTCAAATTTAAGTGACAATAGAAACGGGATGATTTATTTAAAATTCATAGTCGCCACTTGGGATAATTTATGGTATCCCAAGTCACCGGTTTAAAATCCCGAATTGAGGAAGGTTTTGACTCTTATTTATGGTCTGCGAACACAGAAATCCGGGTAAGGAATTCTATTAACCCGGGAGAAGGTGTTAGGCATTCCTGGTTCCGTGGTTTTAGCACGATCGCTCAACTATTATTATTGGTCTATTTATCTGATTTTAAAATATTCTTGAAACCTACGTGCATTTTATTCCTATTAAACCGCTTTTAGTAATCCAATTGTTATCCAACTAATTATTTTATTACACGTTGCGAATCATATCAAAGGAACCGTACCCACGATCCACAACATGTTTATTTTATTAACAAGATTAAATTGTGGCCGGGCCACATAAATGTACCCCCAGATTTTAGAAATTAAGCATCACAACTACGTCACGAGAACCGTACCTGTAGCTATGACAATTTATTTAATTAACGCGCCTAAAGCAAACTACAAGAGTTCAGGGCATTTTTCTATACTAGCTAAGATGTCGATGTGAGGGTCATAGACTAGATGATTGGATGGTACACCTCAAATTTATTAAACGAAAAGCATTCAACTAAGTGAACTATAGATATTCATATTTAAAACTAATTTGAAATTAGGTATCACGACTACGCCACGGGAACCGTACCCATAGTTGTGATGATTTAATTACGTGTCTAAAGCTTGCCTACTCACGTTTCGATGACCTAAACATGCTCCTAGCGATTAAAAGTAGAAATAAAGTAAATAAACAAAATAAACATAACAGTAATCTTCCTTCGTATGACAACAACAACGATAACCCGATTTCCATTCAATTTCAATTAGTCATATTCTTTTGTCTTCCAACAGAAGCAATTTACTTTCTTTTCTTAAAAATGTGGACAAACTAATTTTATACCATTGTATTTAAACAAGTAATTACATCAATGCACCAGGAACAAACACTGAGTAATTGAGAAGCGCACATCGAAACTCGAACATATACTAGCTCTAATATTGACTCTAGATTCCAAAAATAATTCATGAAATTAGACCTGGTATTAACTTAAGGAATAAATCTAGTTCAATTCTATTCAAGTGCTTCCAATTATACTAATATTTTATACCTTAAAAACAATTGATTGAATTTTTCTTTTCTTAAGAGCTTATATCTATTTTAAACATATTGATCTAAGTAAATACTAACCAATGAATATCAGACATTCTATTCTAACCTTGCACTAAACTGGTAAATGAACAAGCTTAAACAAAATGAAATTTCAATTAAGGGCGGACATTCCGTCTCAAAATATCACAAGTAGGCCAAAATCCACACAAGTTTTTCATTCAACCATCATATAAGACACAATCAACAAATAAAGGTTAAGATAGTGACGGACCTCAAATCGAAGTAATTTTGAATCTGAAAATGCTTAGCGTCGGAGAACTTGGACAGCGACAACCTCGACAGAAAATGAGCTTCAACTCTCAAAAATCTCCATATTTTAGAAGCTAATATTTTAAGAGAAAGAGAAATACTTTTTTTTGCACTTTTCTGATTCTTCAAGATGAAAGCAGGCTAAGCAGAGAAGCAAAAATCCTTTTGTGTTTTTTTTTTGGTTTTCAAAAATAAAGAACCCAGCTGAAAATCAAAAAATCCAATCAAATCTCTATCCCCAAATCGTCTGTCCCTTTCTTCCCTTCCCTTTCACTTTTCTGTTTCTTTTCTTTGCAGGTTGTGGCTCTAGAATGGCGTAGGAGTGACTGCTCGATCTTTTGGTTCGGAGAAAAGAGATGATCCAGGGTTCTCTTGGAAATTTTTGTGGTTGAGCTCCAAGTGAGTGATTGCTACTCTCTCATTTCCGGCAAGTTCGCCGACGATGGAAGTGCCACAGAAACGAGAGAGGGACAGAGAGAGAGCTTTTGAGGGAGGTGGGGGTCTCTCTTTGTATTTTGTAGCTCACAGGTCTTGAAGAGAGGGTCGTTTGGGGTGGGGCAAGGAAGATGGTTTTCGGGGGGGTTCCTTTTTTGGTGTCAGTGGCGAATTTTCTTTTTGGGGTCCTGGTTCTAGGAAATTAGGTCCTTTTCTTATCTTTAAAATGAAGAGTATGTAGGGTTAGGTTAGTGGGTATTGGGTATTGGGCTTGGGTTGTTATGGTCTAGGTCCGAAAATTACGCCTAAAAATGGGTTGTTTGAGCCCAAATTTTATTCTTTCTCCGTGAACGAGACTAAAAATACGACCTCATTTACTAATTAATCCTATTTAAGTAAAATAACAATTAAAATAAGACTAACCATTAGAACAAACCTATTTATTTTTTGTGTTTTCAAATATCATATTAAAATAAAAATAAGGTACTTTTTTGTATATTTTTTAGTTTTACAAAAGGTATATAAATTAAAAGCAACTAAAAAGAAGAAATATTTTTGTAATTTTTATTTTGTGACGAAATAAAGTAAAAGAGTCAAAATTAGTTGAAATAACTATATTAGACCTAAACTAAGTATTTAAATGCTGAAATATATAAAATCCTGGGGAGGGTCAAAAATCATATGTCTACAATTATGATTGGATGTCTTTGGGTGAGATGTCCTAGCCGATCGGGTCGTGATCGGACTCCGTGTTAAAAATGCGGTGGTATATTAGTGCTAATGATCTCCCAACCAAAAACATATATTATATCCATATTTTGAAAATTGTTTTGTTTTAAACTTGGCATTTGGATATTATTGATTGTTATTTGTTGTTTCCATGGTTTTCCCCTTCTTATATTGGCATTCTATTTCGAAAGAGGACATTTAGCTTTACATACTAATACTATCCCATATTTACTAATGTCCCTTTCGTCCGGGGTACTACATCTTTAATGGATGCAGGTGGTTCGGCAGCGGGCAATTTTGATCCTCGTTAGTAGTTACTTACTATTCAGCAGGTTTTGGTGAGCCCAACTCTATTTCGGGCTTTATGTCATTTGACGTTGTATTTGTGTTTTGAGGTATAGTTGGGGCCTTGTCGCCGGCACTTATATACTATTCTTCTGTTGTACTTAGAGGCTCCGTCGACAGGTTATGGGTGGTTTTGATGTTGGGCATTAAACTAGAAGTGTTGGTAATTGGTAAATATGTTTTTTATCATACCTATAAACTTGTAATATTTTGGAAATCATAAATGAATATCCTTTGAGAAATGGAAAAATAATGTGGTACACTTAACTCTTCTCATGTCTATCACTTGTACTGATTCTTATGTTGTTAATGGGCAAGGTTGGGTAGAAGGCATCTAGTAGGCTTGCTTAACCGGGATATCTCAGTTGAGCGCCATTCGCGCTCCCCAAGTTTGGGGCGTGACAGTTTTGCGCCGATTGGTATGTGTGTTGTGAGTCCAAGAGACTGGAAAAATTGATGACTAAGTGAGACCGAGGGCCTAATTGTAAATGATATTGATGGGACTGGGTTGCGTGCCACAACAAGTTTTATTGATTCATGATGGGATTGGTCTGTATGCCGCAGCGAGCATTATTGATTCATGATGGAATCGGGTTACATGCTGCAGCAGGTATTATTGATTCATGATGGGATCAGGTTGCGCGCCGCAACAGGTTTATTAGCGCTTGGGTAGAACCGTCCCTCCAAAGTCTGACATACCAATAGTGAGTGTGTATACCATACAGCACTGAGTGTGATGAGTGAGAGTTAAGACGGTCAGATTGAGTACTCTGAGAGTGAGAGTACGTGAGGTTATCATTGTGATGCATTACGTATGACATGCACATTTGACATATAGATATAGAGATGTAACATTCCTCAGATCAGTCATACTTGGCATATTTCATCTATGTTGAGCTTAAACTATTAAACTTGAAAGCATGTCTATATTCCCGTACTGTGTACCATCTGATTATGAGTTTCTCTAGGATTTTACTGTCATATTTACTGTCATATCTTTACTATTGTAATATGGATTTGGGTTGTACCTTTTTGAGCTCGTCACTGCTTTCAGCCCAAGGTTAGTCTTGTTACTTATTGAGCACATTGGGATGATTGTATTCATACTACACTCTGCACTTCATGTGTAGATCCAGGTACTTCTGGGCACGGCAGTTGCTAGATTTAGAGCTTTATTTGTTCGGAGTAAAGGTGTTAACCGAACGGGATGATCCAGGCTGACACGAAAATAGATAGATTGTCCGGTAGTGGTCTGGGCTATATAATGTGCTGACAAACCGGGCTGGTAACAGGTTGGGAAATTCCGGGTTAATTAGGGCCCATTCGGGTTCGGGCTTAGCGGGTCTGGGCCGGGCCGAGTAACTTTTTTAAGTATATTATATTTTTCTTATTCAATGTTATTGATAATTAAGTGTTTGTAAACTTTTAATTAAGGAAATAAGTATTTTAAGGCTTAGAATTAAACTTTACAACTTTAAAGTTTAAAGTTTGTTTGAAATTTAAATTTTAAAATTTTAAAATTGAAAGTAAGTGGCTACGAAAAATTATTTAATAAGACCAATATGTAAGGATCAAACTTTGGAGGCTTTTGTTTTATATTTTCATTGAATAATAAATAATACTTCAAATTAATTTGCAAGTTCTATTTTGATTTTTTTTTATTTTTGAACTTGCAAATTAAAAGTTTACAACAATTATAAAAAATAAGAAAGAGTACATCACATTCTTTGCATTATTTTTGTAAGTTCATCCATTTCAACATGAGGTTCTTAGTTTCCGGCATTGCTTGAATCGGAACCATAAACCATTATATCTCCAATTTCTTGGTCCTCCATTTTATCTACCTCTTCACGCCCTTGATTTCGCCGTTCTGATTTTATCAAATCTCTAAAGCACATTAGAACTTCCAAAGTATTGCTACTCAATGAATGACGGGTATCTCCTAGATGCTGTCTTGCTTGGCTAAATGTGCCCTCTTATGCGACTGTTGAAATCTGCACATTTAGCACGTCTCGATCCATGGCCGAAAGAACAGAAAATTGACTTGAGTTTCTCTTCCACCAACCCAAGTAGAAATTCCTTTGTGTGGGTCTCTGGTGACTTTTGCAAGTAGAATTGGAGTTCATTAATATTTCTGCTACTGATTTGTTGATGCTCTCCTAGTGTAGACCAAATCAAATAATCTTCAACACCATCATTATCCTCCAAAGCACCGGATGCAGATGTTGAAACTAAACTTGAAGGAATATTTGCATCTACAATAGCAGAAGCATCAATAATGTTAGAATAATAATTATATAAAGTTTGTAAATATTTGTGTAGATCATAAATACAAGTTTCAACATCAGGGGTTTCAGTTGGTCCAATATCCATAAAAACATATAAAGTAGTGATTAACTGGCGATAAGTGGCCGCTTTGATAGAAGGGTTTAAAATAGAACCAATTAGGTAAATAGGGGGAAATGGATAGAAATATTTCTTAAATTTATCTAGCATAGATTCAACAACAGAACTATATCCTTCTTTCTTCTTCAAATTATGGAGTAAAAGAGAAATTTCAGCAATAAGAACTAAACCATTTGCAATAGTAGGATAATAAGCTCAAGAAAACTCAAGTGTAGCTACATAAACAACATCTTCAATGACATCTCAAGTTCTAAATGTTAACAAACGGTTAGGATCGGAACCATGAGAATTAGCAACTTCAGGTATAGGTATTTTATATTTATAACAGCATCTTAAGAATAAATAGGCATAATTTCACCTAATAATTATTTCTTCATGGCATGAGTCTTGGTTTTAGTCCATATTGCACAAATTTATCCTTAAATGTATTTAATCTAGCACTTTTATTATTTTCTTGAATTACACCAATAGCTCTTCTAACTAAAGTGATCTCATTTCTAAACAATTCAAGGCGACTCATAATAATTAAATTATAAATATGACATGCGCATCTCACATGAAATATTTCATGAAGTGGTGGGTGTAGATGCAATTTTAATAGTATAATAGCATAATTGTTGTTAGAAGCATTATCAAATGACATACACAATTTTTTCTGAAAGATTGTAAAATATAGCAACTTCATGGATTACTTTTCTTATAAATGCACCAGTATAACTTTGATCTTCATCATATTTAAAAGCAATAATAAGTTTTTGCATACAAAAATTATCATCTATCCAACGGCATGTAACAGTCAAATAATCATTTTCATTAACAGCACGACCAATATCAGAAGTAAGAGAAACTCTACAAGAAAGACTGGCGAACAAATAACGGATATATGTCTGATGTTGTCCAAAAAAACCTAAAGATATCAGCTCTACAAGTACTTCTAGGAATACCTTTAAACAAAGAGTTATAAATTCTTTGAATATAAGTAACAAGATATGGTGAAACAACAAAACTAAAAGGTAAACAACCTAAAACAATCATTTTAGCTCATTTTTCCCGATCTTTCATTATATCGTATTTACCCATTAAACTGCCAGTACCCAAGTTAAGTTTTTGTTGCCCAGCTTCTTCACCAGCACCTCATGTAATAGGGTGGTTATATACCATGTGCCTACGAATTTGGCATGTTCCCCCTTGCTTACCCCGGGTCTCATGTTTATAAACTTTCTTACAAATTTGACATCTTACATAATTTTTATATTCTTATATTCTTTCAAAAAAAATTCAACACTTACTTCTTAATCTTCAATTATTTTTAATAGGGAGGGGAGGCTTACCTGTATTACCACGACCTCCACCCCTAGTATTTTAACTAGCAGTACTAGGTGTAAGTGGTGTTTCAAGATTACTAGGTAATTGAATATCATCTAAATTATCATCTATACCATAATCTTCTATAAGTTTCTCATAATCTGCATTTAAATTTTCAGGTGAACTTTCAGAAATATGTGTAAAGCTACTATAATAATCAATAACACCTCTTGATCTTTAGGATTATTACTCTTACTACTACCACCCCTACTTGTCACGACCTAAAATCCATTAAAGGTCATGATGGCGTCGGACACTGCTGTTAGGCAAGCCAACAATTAAATATTTAATTTAGGTCTCTTTTTAATATTGTTGAAATCATAGTATTACGTCAATTAAATAATAAAAGGTTGAAAAATTCAGAGTAAATAATAATGTTTTTCACAATCTCAATATTGAATAAACTCTAATCATCCCAGAATCCGGTGATACAAGTGCATGAACATCAACTAGGAAAAATAAAACAAAATGCATCATTTGTTCGGAATACAACTTGGACAAGAGAGAGAAAAATATAAATACTCTGAAGGAGACTCTGCTTGCTGCGGATCGTAACATAAGATGCAGCTCACCTAAGTCCCTATATCAACCACGCCATTGCGCACACATGGCCACTAGACATACATGTGCGTGTACAACAAACTGTACAGCAAGTGTAGTATGAGTAAATAAAACAACGTGTACCCAGTAAGTATCTAGCCTAACCCTAGAGGAGTAGTGACGAGGAGTCAACATCGACACTTATTAGTGGTCCAATAATATCAGGTACATAAATGATAAGCAGATATGAGGCAGAACAAATAAATGCAACAAACGAGCATAGATACATGGTACAATCCTCCTCTTTGCAATAAACTCAAGCTCTACATTAGAAATTCCCTCCTTAATCGGAGCACTCGTATAGATAGTGGACCTCATCCAAATAGATATCATAATTCAATCAGAGAAACACACGGATACACTGGTTTTTTGCCGAATATTACGCACGATTCCATGAGGACATGATATAGGAAATGCCGAGGTGTACAGCCCAATCCAACATAATAATTAAAATATGTATTGCCGAGGGTCGAACGGCACGAACCATAGATGCATCTATTAACATGTCGAGGCGAACGGCTAGGGGTGTTCATGGTTCGGTTTGGTTTTTCCATAAAAAGAAACCAAACCAAGTAAGTTATTTTTTCAAATATTAGAACCAAACCAAATCAATTAAGTCGGTTTTTTCTCGATACGATTTATGTTGGGTTTTGTCGGTTTTTTGGTTTTTTCGGTTATTTATCGGTTTTTCCTTAAATATAAGACATACACTACCAAACACATATTCCGACGACTACATTTTCAAGGTAACACTATCAAATTAATTGCCCTTTGAGAAATCTATTATTTACTAAAATATATTGATGATAATTGAATCAAATAGTGATGAATAATTTAAGGACTCAATTAAAAATATATATTTTTTAACATGAAATGAATTCTTACACTTAAGAAAAGAAAACTACCAATCAAACTAGAATATAAAGGTAAAGAACTGTACTAAAAGTGCAAACGATTAACATAACCATAAATGTTTTGAAACTTTGTATAAAAATATACATATATATAGGTGTAATAATAAATTTGTAATAGCTACTCCTATAGTCGGTTTGGTTCGGTTTTTTCGGTTATTTTTTTATTAAAACCAAAACCAAACCAAATTTGATCGGTTTTTAAAATTCAAAACCAAACCAAAAAATAACGGTTTTTTTGGTCGGTTTGGTTCGTTTTTACGGGTTTTTATGAACACCCCTACGAATGGCCCCCTCCCATGAGAGTGTGGTACATAAATCCTGCCGAGGCAAACGGCCCGATCCCATAAGAATAAGAAGCTTTAATGGGTCCTTGACCCCACTCACGAATAAACGTGTGAGTTATAATTTCTTTAACAAAACCTTTTAGTGAAAACATATATATATATATATATATATATATATATATATATATATATATATCATTTCGTAAGAGGATTACAATTACTCAATGACTAATCATGAACTCGTGAAGTCTCTACAATAGTCCGTATAGTCTCAAGTAGTAATGTAAAACAGAGGATTTTAATAGGCGATGGATTGCTCAAATAGTACAGCTATAGCATGATGTGAACCTAAGCCTACCCGGAAAATAACATGAACGTAGCTACGTACGGGCTCTCGTCACCTCGCGTGTACGTAGCCCCCACAACAAGTAGCACACATCAATTTACAACACCTAGGGGTAATTTTCCCCTCACAGGATTAGACAAAAGACTTACCTCTTGCCGAAATTCCATAACCGGCTCCCAAGCCTTTCCAACAACTCCAACCGATGTCCAACGCTCTAAAACTAGTCAATAAATGTGCAAACCAATGAAAATATACTCTAATACTCATAACAATTAATTTACAACAATTTTCGACTCCGTTCGAAAAGTCGATAAAATCACCCTCAGGCCCACGTGCCCGGATTCCAAAAATTTCGAAAATAAACTTTTCCCATAACACTACGAACTCAAATATATAGTTTATTTACAATTCCATTCCCAAATTTGTGGTCAAAATCCAAAAATACCAATTTCTAGGTTTTTCTTCAAAATCCCAAATTTCTATAAATTTTAATGTCTAAATCCATATATAAACCTTGTATTTAACTCCCAATGAGAAGAAATCACTTACCTTATAGTAGATGATGAAATGACACTCCAAAATCGCCTCCCATGGAAAAAATGAAGTGAAAATGAACAAAATCCCCGATTTAAAACAACTCACTGCCCAGAATTCCCTTCTCCGCGATTGCGTAAAAGGCCTCGTGAACGCGAAGGCCAAGTTCACTGCCCCAAAAGCTTCTTCTTCGCGAATGCGAACTTTCCCAAGCATTCACGATACACAACAATAACGCGATCACAGTTCAATCTTCGCGAACACGAAGGCATAATTTCCCAGCTCAGAACTTCCTCTTATGCAATTGCGAGTCCACTTCTGCGGTCGCATAGAACATCTATTCCCTCCAATCCAATTTCCTCTTCGCGATCGCGTCCTCCATTCCGCGATTGCGATACATACCTGATACACTAAAAACCAACAATCATAAAATTAAGGAAAATGGTCTGAGACCATCCCGAAACTCACCCGAGGCCCTCAGAACCCCGTCCAATCACACCAACCTGTCCCAAAACATAACACGAACCTGCTCGAGGCCTCAAATTACATCAAACAACGTCGAAATCATGAATCACACCCCAATTCGAGCTTAATGAATTTTAGAACTTCAAACTTCTACATTCGATGCCAAAACTTATCAAATCACATCTGATTGACCTCAAATTTTGCACACAAGTCACATTTGACATTATGGACCTACTCCAACTTCCGGAATTAGAATCCGACTGCGATATCAAAAAGTCCACTTCCGGTCAAATTTCTCAAAAACCTTTTCCTAATTTTTGCCAAATGACGTACGGTCTACGGACCTCCAAATTCACTTTTGGGCGTGCTCCCAATACCAGAATCACCATACAGAGCTATTCCCAGACTCGGAATCCCAAACGGACATCGATTACATTGAAATGCACTTCAACCCAAATTTATGAAATTCTTCTAAAATGATAACTTCCACAATAGGCGTTGAAATGCTCCCGTGTCATCCAAAACCCGATCCAAATATACGCCCAAGTTCAAAATCATCATACAAACTTGTTTACACCTTCAAATCCCGATTCTGAGGTTGTTTACTCAAAATCAACTCTTAGTCAGATTCTTCCAACTTAAAGCTTCTGAAATGAGAATTTACTTTCCAAATCAACTCTGAACTTCCTGAATTTCAATTCCGACCATGCGTGCAAGTCATAATACCTAAAGTGAAGCTGCTCATGGCCTCAAACCGTTGAATGACACGCTAGATCTCAAAATGACCGGTTGGATTGTTACATTCTCTCCCACTTAAGCATACGTTCGTCCTTGAATGTGTTAAGGGCTGCTCTGGAGTTGTCTGAAATCACTGTTTAATACCTCGTACACCCACCCGTGCTACCATAACTCAGTTGAGCACACTAGCTCGAGCCAGCCTGAAGATTCCCCTTTCTACTTAGTCAAATAAGCCTTAGAGCCCAATCCCAACATCCGAAATTCTCTGTCAGGACCATTTCCATCATAAGAACATTGTCGTATCAATCACTACACATTGCACCGATACATGTTGGCATACCTTTGCTAGATCCACACCATGCACCGTATAATTCACATGACCGTAATAACCTCCCCTAATAACAACAATCGAAATCCCACGAATCTGATACTCTCACCGCACCTCGTGATACACATAAGTCCTATCCCAACTTTTGTAATGCTGACACAATGGAAGAGATGTGTAGAAATTCATAATCAACTGCCAAGTCAACAAATCACTGAGTTCCTCCCCGTGACACGAACCATTACCTCTTTATGAACCAAATAACTGTATTTGCTCTTTAATATGCTTCATATAAATCTGATCACATTGATCCCAGGTCCAATAATCTCGTCTCACCCAGTACAAGCTGCTCAGGAAATAATCCACCTCATACATTGCAAACAGTATCATATGATGCCACAACGTGCCAACAAGCAACAAATTCGAATGTTATACCAAAGGGAAAAATGAACGCTAGAAAGAACTACTCAACCCACGTAACTAATTAAGCATCCGAAAAGATGTTATGAACCTTCCTAAGAAACTAAGAAACAAAACACACGAAAATAGATATGGGAAACTATTACCTAGCATCACAATATTGCGGCATGCAACCCGATCCACACATGATTGTCATGACCAAAAACTAACTCAGTCGTGATGGTGCCTATCATGGAACTAGGCAAGCCGACACACTCCCAAACAATTCGATATTTCATTTAAAAGATAGATAATAGACTTTTTCATACTGAAATTTTGTAAAAGAGATTAATTCCAAAACAAAAATGCGGAAATAAAAGCCCGACATCGGGTGTCACTAAGTCATGAGCAAATACTACAACTGTTCTAAAATATAGCAAGACTAACATAGTTTGAGAGTAGCCAGAATACACTAAAAGGAAGATAAAGAAGGAGAAAGGAAGGACTACGATCGCCAGACAGTTACCTCGGTATCTTCGATGAAAGTCAGTGACTGGAATAGTCAACAGCCGCTACCGTGGCCTGAGATATCTGGATCTGCACACAAGGTGCAGGGGGTAACATGATTACACCAACTCAGTAAGTAACACGTCCAAACTATAGACTGATAGGTAGTAAAGAATGTAACCACAACAGGTAATAGAAATAAACTGTTCAGGAAAAGTAGGCATGCTATCAGTCCAAGAATACAGCTCAAGCAGTAAAATAAATATAGATCTGACAATGTGAGATATAAAGCTCAGCTAAATCTACATGCCAATGCACAGAATGTATAAAATGCACCATGTGCTCCCACTCTCAAGAGCTCAACCACTCGGTAATGCATAAGAACATCTGGCCCAGGGAAATCCATCCCAGAACATATACAACACTGACTGCAAGTCAACTAGTACTGAGGAACAAGGGTAATCCAACCCTGATGAGAAATTCATCTCCAGGTATATATATATACACACACACTCAACCACTCAGTACCGTATATGGCCATCTGGCTAGGGAAATCCATCTCGGAACATACTCACCGCTGACTATAGGTCACTGCGTACCGAGGAAAAGGGCAATCCAACCCTGTGGAGAAATCCATCTCCCAATATCAATACTTCGGACAAATCCATGTCCAGGGAAATCCATCCCTCAAAATATCATCTGCGCTCACTAGGGGTGTGTTACAGACTTTGGAGGGGCTCCTACAGCCTAAGAGCTACCATAATCATCAACATAACTGCTGCGACGTACAACCCGATCCCATAACTGTCACTCATAATTAGACTCTCGGCCTCACTCGGTCATTACTCTCCAGTCTCACACACACGGGCTCACAATGCCATGAAACTAGCCCGAAACAATGATATGATGTGCCAAATTGTAACAACTGAGACTGAGACATGATATGATATGCATGAATAAGAATGAGTACAGAATATCAATGAATCTAATGAAAAGACAGCAATAAATGACCACTCGAGTCTCAACAGTATCGGTATGAAGTCCTAACAGGATATCTAGCATGATTTACAACAAATTTACGTAATCACATGATAGAAATATGGATATCAGCAAGAGAGAGTCACTAAGCGGTTCTATGGAATGAACTAGGCCACAATTCTCACGGTGCATGCCCGCACGCCTGTCACTTGGCATTTGCGTCACCCTAGTACTAATCACATAATACATAGTTCGGAGTTTCAAACCCTCATAACCAAGTTTGGAAGCGTTACTTAGCTCAATAAAGCCAAAAATCCTACTCCGCGATTCCCTTGCCTCTTGAACCGACCTCCAAATGTCCCGAATCTAACCAAAATCAATACAATGCCAATATAGGCCATGGAACCAATTCCACGCGAAAAACTCTCAATTTAGACCAAAATCCCAAAATTCACCCAAACCCGGCCCCCAGACCCACATCTCGAAATCCGACAAAAAATACAAAACTAGAAATCCATTTCACTCACAAGTCCATACATACAAGATTTATCAAAATCTCCCTTTGACCCCTCAAAACCTCAATCAAACTCTCCAAAAATCCCAAGACCTAACCCCTCATTTTCACCCCTAATTTTCACTAATTACATGATTAACAATGGAAAATCATCACATACACGAGTATTAGGGCTCAATCCATTTACCTTACTACTAAACCCCTGAATTCCTCCTTAAAATTGCTCTCAAAAGCTCCAATGCCGACTAAAAATGGTGAAAAATGACCCAAAATTCGCGAAGTCCACCTTCTATACATTCTGCCCAGAACTTCCGCATCTGTGGTCCTCATGTCGCTTCTGCGACGCCACACCTGTGTAAAATCCATTTCAAGTGTTGTTCCCACTTAAATCCTCAAAATCTGCTTTTGCAGTTAAAATGTCGAACTTGCGGGTCTCGCAGGTGCGCCCCAAGGCTCGCACATGTGCTTCCAGCCAACCTCAACCTTGGCCGCACCTGCAGCCTTTTCTCCGTTTCTGCGGGCTCACACCTACGGTTCCTACTCCGTAGGTGCGGTTATGACAGTTAAGTTCAACTTCAGCAATTCCTCAAATTCCAACCTTGTTCCATCAATCACCCAAAATCAACCTGAGGCCCTCGGGACCTCTACCAAACATACCAACAAGTCAAATATCAACCTACGAACATAGTTGAACCTTCGAAACACTCAAAACAACATCAAAATGCCAAATCACCCTCGGATTCAAGCTTAAGAACTTCTAAACTTCAAATTTCTGCAAACGATGCCGAAACCTATCAAATCACCTCGGAATGACCTGAAAATTTTCACACACGTCAAAAATGACACTACAGACCTACTCCAACTTGCAGAATTCCATTATGACCCTGATATCAAATTTTCCACTGCCGACCAAAATCGCCAAATTTCCAACTTTCGCCAATTCAAGCTTAATTCTAACTCAGACCTCCAAATCACATTACGGACGCGCTTCTAAGTCCAAAATCACCTAACGTAGCTAGCAGAACCATCAAAATTCACATTTGAGATTGTTTACCCATAAGTCAACATCCGGTGAACTTTCCAAACTTAAGTTTTCCCAAAAGAGACTAAGTGTCTCAAATCCTCTCTGAATCCACTCCAGACCAGAACCAACTGACCCAACATATCATACTATAGTTGAAGAACACAAAAGGAAGTAGAAATGGGGAAACGGGGCTATAACTGTCGAAACGACCGGCCGGGTCGTTACATCTTCCCCATCTTAAACAAACGTTCGACCTCGAACGAGTCTAGAAACATACCTGAAGCCTCAAATAGGTGTGGATATCTGTTCCACATCTCCCGATCGGTCTCCCAAGTAGCCTTCTCCATGGGATAAAATCTCCACCGCACTTTCACTGAAGCTATATCCTTTGATCTCAACTTTCGAGCTTGCCGCTCCAAAATAGCCACTGGCCCACATCATAAGTCCTTTAGCATCTCTAACCATCTCCGCTGCCTCAAATTGTGATCCTTCTGTTTGAACAAGTGTTGGAGGCTACGATGACCAGTAAACACCTCACAAGACACACCATAGAGATAATGCCTCCAAATCTTCAACACGTGAACATTGGCAGCCAAATCCAAATCATGAACGGTGTAGTTATTCTCATGGGGATTCAACTGAAGAGAAGTATAAGCAATCACTCTACCCTCTTGCATCAACACACACCCAATGCAAACCCGAGAAGCATCACAATATATTAAATAAGAACCTGAAATTGATGGAAAAACTAACACTGGAGTTGTGGTCAAGGCAGTCCCGAGCTTCTGAAAGCTCTCCTCACACTCATCTGACCACCTGAAAGGAGCACCTTTTGGGTCAATTTGGTCAAGGGTGATGCAATAGATGAAAATCTCTAAACGAATCGACGGTAATAACCTACCAAACCAGGAAAGCGACGAATCTCTATAGCGGAGGACGGTCTGGGCCAACTCTAAACTGCCTCTATCTTCTTCGGATCAACCTGAATACCGTCACTGGACACCATGTGCCCTAAGAAAGCCTCTAAACTGAGCTAGAACTCACACTTGGAGAACTTTGCATAATGTTTCTCCTCCCTCAACCGCTGCAATACAACTCTCAAATGCTCTATGTGCTCCCCCTAGCTACGAGAGTACACTAGGATATCATCAATAAATACAATAAAAAATGAGTCGAGATATGGCCTAAACACATTGTTCATCAAATGCATAAACATTGTTGGGGCATTGGTCAGCCCAAAAAACATCACAAGGAACTGATAATAACCATATCGGGTCTTGAAAGTTGTCTTAAGAATGTTCGGGTCCCTAATCTTCAACTGGTGATACCCTGACTTGAGATCAATCTTGGAGAACACCCTCGCTCCCTGAAGCTGGTCAAATAAATCATCAATACGAGGCAAAGGATACTTGTTCTTGATTGTGACTTTGTTTAACTGCCTATAATCAAGGCACATCCTCATAGTGCCATCCTTCTTCTTCACAAATAGAACAGGTGCACCCCATGGTGAGACACTAGGCCGAATAAACCCCTTATCAAGGAGTTATTGATGCTGCTCCTTCAATTCCTTTCACTTCGCTAGTGCCATACAAATGGTGGAATGGAAATGGGCTGAGTTCCCGGCACCAAATCAATACCGAAGTCCATAT
This sequence comes from Nicotiana sylvestris, assembly GCF_000393655.2. Taxonomy (NCBI): domain Eukaryota; kingdom Viridiplantae; phylum Streptophyta; class Magnoliopsida; order Solanales; family Solanaceae; genus Nicotiana; species Nicotiana sylvestris. The sequence continues at coordinate 123,283,241 of NC_091058.1, read as the reverse complement.
CCCTGTCTGGCGGCATGCCCGGCAGGTTTGCAGGAAGTACATTTAGAAAATCTCTCACCACTGGAACCGAATCAATAGGAGTCTCTGCACTGACATCCCTCACAAAGGACAAAAAGAAAGACAACCCTTCCCAACTATCTGCTAGGCCTTCAAGTATGAAATCACTCTCTTAGGAACATAATTCGACGAACCTCGCCACTCAATTTGTGGCACCCCAAGCATAGCTAGCGTCATCATCTTAGCGTGACAGTCTAGAATAGCATGACACGGAGACAACCAATCCATGCCCAACATCACATCAAAATCAACCATACTAAGCATCAAAAGGTCTACTCGGGTCTCCAACCCCCAATAGTCACCATAAAAGACTGATATACGCGATCTACCATAATAGTATTGCCTACAAGAGTACATACATGAACAGATGAAATAAGAGACTCACAGTGCGTATCCAAATAACGAGCAAAATATGACGACACATATGAAAAAGTGGAACCAAGATCAAATAATACAGAGACATCCCTATGGAAAACTGAGATAATACCTGTGATCACAGTATGTGAAGCAATAGCATCCGGTCTGGCAGGGAGTGCATAGAAATGGGCCTGACCACCACCTGATCGGCCTCCCCCTCTAGGCGACCCCTAGCTGACTGACCTCCACCTCAAGCTAGTTGGGCGGGTGGGGAAGTAACTGGTGCTGAAGCTAAAGGCTGACTCCTCTATTGGGATGAACCTCCTATAAGGTGGGGACAGAACCTCTTGATATGAACCAAATCCCCACACTCAAAGAAACCTCTACCGTCCACTAGCAATAGGGACTAAAGGGAGCCCCGAGCACCAGGATACCCACTACAAAAACCAGGCATAGATGAACCCTGAACTGATGGTGCATGAGTCGAACTCTGAGCTAGAAGGGCACTGAGAGATGAGTGGTTACTGTGAGAACCATGGCCAGATGATCCATCACGGTAACCGGGATGAGCTGACTGAGCATATCTGAATGGACGACCTCTACCGTGTTTGACCTCTAGAAGGAACACCACCAAATCTACCAGATCTTCGATGCCTCTTGGCCTCCCTCTCAACTCGCTCCTGGCGGCGAACTGACTCTATCTCCCAAGCAATGTCAACCACCTCCTCAAAAGAAGCACCAGACACTCTATCTCTAGTCATAAGAATCCGTAGCTGATATGCGAGGCCATCTATGAACCTCCTAATCCGCTCTCTGTCTATTGGAACCAACCAAACAGCATGACGGGCTAACTCAGAAAACCTCATCTCATGCTGCATCACAGTCATATCATCCTGACGCAACTGCTCAAACTATTTGTGCAGCTCCTCTCTACGGGACTACGGCACATACTTCTCTAGAAAGAGAATCGAGAACTGCTGCCAGGTAAGGGGCGCTGCACCAATAGGCCTACGCCTCCCATAAGCCTCCCACCAAGTAAAGGCAGAGCCCGAGAATTGAAAGGTAGTGAACAAGACCCCACTGGTCTCCAGAATTCCCATTGTACGCAGAATCCTCTGACACTTATCCAAGAAACCCTAGGCATCCTCGCCCTCTGCACCACTGAAAGTCGGAGGCTAAAGTCTAACAAATCTCTCGAATTTACGCTTCTCATCATTAGGCATGACTGGAACCACATAATCCTGAGCAGGTGCAACTAACTGGGCTGGTGGTGCCCCCGATGTTAGAAGTCTTTGAACAACCTACTCGGGTGTATGGGCGGCGGAAGTCTGAGTGCCTCCCCTAGCCTGGGAAGTAGGTGTTGTAGCAGAAACGGCAACCTCTAGAGCAAGACTAGTGCACATGGTCAAAATCTAAGCTAAGGTTTCCTTGAGACCTGGGATAAAAATAGGCACAGCCGTTGCTTGAGCTGGTCCCATTGGCGCATCCACAACTGGGGCCTGATCATGAACTGGGGCAGATGGCAGATCTGTAGGTGCTGCCCTAGCCGCTGTGCGTGATAAACCTCTGCCCCTACCATGGCCTCAACTATGACCTCGGCCTCTATTGGCCTCAACTAGTGGTACTGGTGGTCGTCTATCCTGACCGGTAGCACATGTCCTTACCATTTGTGAGAGAATAGAATAGTAGAAGTTTAGTTACCAGAATCAACAAATTCGCACGACAAAAATTCAAGAATGTAAAGTTTTCCTAAAGGTTCTACAGCCTCTCGAAGATAAGTACAGACGTCTCTGTACCGTTCCGCGAGACTTTACTAAACCTGCTCATAACTCGTGAGACCTATGTAACCTAGGCTCTGATACCAACTTGTCACGACCCAAAACTAACCCGGTCATGATGGCGCATATCATGGAACTAGGCAAGCCGACACACTCCCGAACAATTCGATATTTCATTTAAAAGATAGATAAGAGCCTTTTTCATACTGAAATTTCGTAAAAGAGATAAATTCAAAAACTAAAATGCGGAAATAAAAGACCAACCTCGAGTGTTACTAAGTCATGAACAAATACTACAACTGTTCTGAAATATAGCAAGACTATCATAGTCTGAGAGTATCCAAAATACACTAAAAGGAAGATAAAGAAAGAGAAAGGCAGGATTGCGATCGCCAGGCAGCTACCTTGCTATCTCCGATGAAAGTCTGCGACTGGAATAGTCAACAACCACTACCATGGCCTGAGATACCTGGATCTGCACACAAGGTCTAGGGGATAACGTGAGTACACCAACTCAGTAAGTAACACGTCCAAACTATGGATTGATAGGTAGTGACAAACATAACCTCAACAGCTAATAAAAATAAACTATGCAGGAAAAGTAGCATGCTATCAGTCCAAGAATTCAGCTCAAGCAGTAAAATAAATACAGATATGAACAATGTGAGATATAAAGCTCAGCTAACTCTACATACCAATGCACAGAATGTATAAAATGCACCATGTGGTCCCACTCTCAAGACCTCAACCACTCGGTACTACATATGATCATCCGGCCCAGGGAAACCCATCCCGGAACATATACAACACTGACTGCAAATTAATCAGTACCGAGGAACAAGAGTAATCCAACCCTGAGGAAAGATCCATCTCCAGGTATATATATATATATATATATATATATATATATATATATATATATACACTCAACTACTCGGTACCGCATATGGCCATCCAGCCCATGGAAATCCATCCCGAAATATAATCATCGTTAACTATAAGTCACTGGGTACTGAGGAAAAGGGCAATCCAACCCTATGGAGAAATCCATCTCCCAATATCAATACTTCGGACAAATCCATGTCCAGGGAAATCCATCCCTCAAAATATCATTTGCTCTCACTAGGGGTGTGTTACAGACTCCGAAGGGGCTCCTACAGCCCAAGCACTACCATAATCATCAACAAAACCGCTGCGACGTGCAGCCCGATCCCATAATTGTCACTCATAATCAGACTCTCGGCCGCACTCAGTCATCACTCTCCAGTCTCATACATACGGGCTCACAATTCCATGAAACTAGCCCGAAACAATTATATGATGTGCCAAATAGTAACAAATAAGACTGAGACATGATATGATATGCATGAATAAGACTGAGTACAGAATATCAATGAATCTAATGAAATGACAGCAATAAATGACCACTCGAGTCTCAACAGTATCGACATGAAGTCCTAACAGGATATCTAGCATGATTTACAACACATTTACGTAATCACATGATATAAATATGGATATCAGCAAGAGAAAGTCACTAAGCGGAGCCATGGAATGAACTAGGCCACAATTCTCACGGTGCACGCCTGCACGCCCGTCACTTGGCATTTGCATCACCCCAGTACTAATCACATAACACATAGTTCAGGGTTTCAAACCCTCAGAACCAAGTTTGGAAGCGTTACTTAGCTCAATCAAGCCAAAAATCCTACTCCGTGATGCCCTTGCCTCTCGAACCGGCCACCAAATGTCCCGAATCTAACCAAATGCAATCAATATAGGCCAAGGAACCAATTCCACGCGAAAAACTATCAATTTAGACAAAAATCCAAAAATTCACCCAAACCCGGCCCCAGAGCCCACATCTCGGAATCCGACAAAAATCACAAAACTAAAAGCCCTTTCACTCACGAGTCCATACATACAAGATTTATCAATATCCGACTCCATTTGGCCCCTCAAAACCTCAATCAAAGTCTCCAAATATCCCAAACCCTAACCCCTCATTTTCACCCCTAATCTTCACTAATTACATCATTAAACAATGGGAAATCATCACATACATGAGTATTAGGGCTCAAGCCACTTACCTTACTGATAAACCCCTGAATTCCTCCTCAAAATCGCTCTCAAAAGCTCCAACGCCGACTAAAAATGGTTCAAAATGACCCAAAATTCGCTAAGTCCACCTTTTATACATTCTGCCAAGAACTTCCGCATCTGCGGTCCTCATGTCGCTTCTGTGACGCCACACCTGCGGAAAATCCACCGCAGGTGCGTTCCTACTTAAATCAGAATCCGCTTCTGCGGTTAAAATGTCGCACCTGCGGTCTCGCAGGTGCACCAGAAGGCTCGCACCTGCGCTTCCAGCCAACCTCAACCTTGGTGCGGCCTCTTCTCCACTTCTGCGGGCTCGCACCTGCGGTCCCCACTCCGCAGGTGCAGTTATGACAGCTGAGCTCAACTTCAACAATTCCTCAAATTCCAACTTTGTTCTATCAATCACCTGAAATCAACCCGAGGCCCTTGGGAACTCTACTAAACATATCAACAAGTCAAATATCAACCTACGAACTTAGTCGAGCCTTTGGAAAACTCAAAACAACATCAAAATTTCATATTACCCTCGGATTCAAGCTTAAGAATTTCTAAACTTCCAATTTCCGCAAATGACGCTGAAACCTATCAAATCACCTCAAAATGACATAAAAAATTTCACACGTCCCAAATGACACTATGGACCTACTCCAACTTCTGAAATTCCATTCCGACCCTGATATCAAATTTTCCACTGCCGATCAAAATTGCCAAATTTCCAACTTTCGCCAATTCAAGCCTAATTCTACCGCGGACCTCCAAATCATATTCCGGACTCGCTCCTAAGTCCAAAATTACCTAACGGATCTAACGGAACCATTAGAATTCACATGCGAGGTCGTTTACACATAAGTCAATATCCGGTCAACTTTCCAAATTTAAGCCTTCTCAAAAGAGACTAAGTGTCTCAAATCCTCTCCGAATCCACTCCAAACCCAAACCAACTGACTCAATATATCATAATATAGCTGAAGAACACAAAAGGAAGAATAAATGGGGAAACAGAGCTATAACTCTCGAAATGACCGGACGGGTCGTTACAATAATACTGTTGCGGCGTGCAACCCGATCCAATCATGATACTCGTGGCGGCGTTCCACCCTATCCGCACATAATAGTCTATAAGGAAATACTTACCGAGCTAAAATGCTCATAAACTATGAAATACCCAAATATCGACCATAAGCACGTCAAGTGCGTAATACCATCCCTGGGGAGATAAATAGCGCCATACGCTACAAAACTCAAGCATGACTAAGGTGCGATATATGATCTGCATCTCGAAAGCCATCCTGCTCACATAACACCATCGCCACTCGGAACCTCAACACATGTGCAATTAATCGAGTCGTCTCACAACCCACACGGCACAATAGAGTATTACATGAAATATTTGATGGTGAAATAACCCCCAACGTCCAAATACTCCTCCATAAGGAATGTTATGCTGAATGAACACACCCACGCTGGTGTAGAGTGCATATCCACATTTGGATCCATCCACGGACCTCAAGTCGATTCTGATTATACTGCACTGGACCAATAACCTTTCAAGGATCCACAACAACCCTTTTTCCCATGACACACAATAGCAATCGTCAAATCCATAACATACTTCAACAGTCCACAACCAAATGAACCGAGCGCCCTTCAGGCATATATTCTCACATTAGCGATCGTACTAAAAATCTCCACACTTGGTTTTAAGTCTTCAATCAATCAAGTGACTATATGTCACACTCATACAATATTCCCGTGGGACACGCTCTCACGACCTTCTGCACCAGACAACAATTCTGCAGATCCATACCACCGGCCACACAAATGTTGTAAAGTAAATCAAAGATCCGCAATCAGCACACAAAGCCTCTTACACATGTCACCGACCTCAGGTGATGCAGAAAACAATATCGGCTTACTCTAAACATCTAAATCATTTTCTGCTCGTCCGAGCTTGTGACATTCTTGTCAACACCGAACCATGACCTTGATCCTTGACTTCCAATCCCCATACTACTCACTACTCCCAATTATGCTAATACGCAAGAGTACAATAATTATGGCATAACTCTTGATCCACTAATAGAATAAACACCCCCATCATATAGCAATCTTTCATTTAACCCATTTCAGGAGAACCATAGCAACACGCAACTGAATTCTCATAACCGCAGAAAATACAATCCTCTAGTAGTGGTCTAAATCACCATAACTCTTCCGAGATCCATCTACACATGAACGACCATAATACTCGAATGCCTCCAAATAAAATCAATTATAGTGGTCGGCAAGCCTCGACGTACCGCCACAAGGAACATGTATAACTTAGCACGCTGAAGGAACTGATCATTGCCACCATCATGCCAATCAACCATTGCTAATCGATCTGATTTCTTCTAATTTACTCTGGATTTGCCTTAGGAATAATAATATTTTCCTTTTCCTTAGTCTTAATAACCCACCAATGTGTCGATGACCAGAAACCTCACAAGTAGATAACCATACAATCTAATCATAGGCATTGGGGCTCTCCCACTTAGCTTGAAGCTACTATTGCATAACTTTGGAACCTGCCAAGATTCCTTCTTCCTTATTGACATGATCATGCACAATCAACTCGACAAATTGCTCGAAATCCTTCCATTAAACATTTTATGAACTCTCTGAATCACTAGCCACATTTACATATTTGACCTCTTACCAGATAGACAGTTGAATTGTTCGTAGAAGCTTCGTCAACACCACACAGCCGCTATCCTACTCACAAGAGATAACCTACCTGTGAAAATTACATGTCGACATCTTCCAACGTCGATGCAATGGGTACCATTACTATGAAATCCTTAAACCATCCTAAGCATATGCTCATACACCAGTTGTACAAGTCCGTTCATTCCCCATTGGCATCAACTAAAGGTGTGACGACATATTCGAATCCAAAGTCATGTTGTATCCTTCTTCATTCCAGCAACTCCTTTCTGTCGTATCCAACCTTTCCCCTAGTATAGAAGCCAACATTCCAAATTAATTCTGTAGACCTAGTCTTTGTCCACCATGAATCCCAATCACTCTAAACTTTCCTCAAGGCGTGTACCTATCCTATTACCGAACCCATATGCTACTCTGCCACTCTCCTACTTTGGTGAAACCCTCTCCTTTAAGCAACTCCTCGACTTCTACTTTTCATACTTGACCTTCTAGCAATTCAATCATCGCAAAACACATCCCACATGTCCTTTCTCATCCTTCGCTTCTCAGATGTTGCCTTAAATCAAAAATCCATCTCTGTAGTACCTGGATCAATAGATCGCTACCAATTTTAAAACTTTTTGAAGATCATTTTTCTCGAGCCATCAACATTAGAAATACCCATTTAAATTATGAGATTGCTACACTCCGCTATCTCTGACAACCGCTTCTCCGGCACCATCTCATACTACTTTGCCCCGAAGGAAAATTGATGAAGACCGTGACATCGGCAAACCTTAACGCGTTCAACAAGGACGATAACACCACATCATAGATGAAAATTTCCACCATGCTCGAAAATACCAAGTCTCATTACTCTATCAACCCAACATGAACATTTATAGTATGATTGCCTTTCCTCCGCCAAAAATAAAATACTGAATCTTTGAGTCATGCACTCAGTAAACCTCCTTCCAAGTGATTCACTGCCTTGACGCATAGACAAGCATCCTACCATTACACAAACACTGTGCGATAGCAATGCACGAATTGTCATAAAAATCAATGTTATATCTCAAAACCTTAGGTAATACTGATACTGATCTAAAACAACATAACGGCCTTCCACAAGGTGACGACAATAGCCCAAAGCAATTACGTATGGAGAAACATCCTGCACCACATCTGTAGTACCATTTAAATTCCTCATTTCCCAGCTTATAACAAGTGTTTCACGCCACGTAATATTGAATAGGAAGGAAATGAAGTCATAAGACTCAAAGAAATCAAATTGTACGATGAGGAATCAAGAAGGGAAGTGGTCTTAGCAGCCTTGTAGCCTCTCAAAGATAAGTACAGACATCTCCATACCGATCCGCAATACTTAGCAGGATTGCTCATGACTCATGAGACCTAAGTGAACCTAGTGCTCTGATACCATGTTATCACGGTCCAAAATCCATTAAAGGTCGTGATGGCGCTACACACCGTTGTCAAGCAAGCCAACAATTAAATACTTAATTTAGGTCTCTTTTTAATTTTTTTAAAATCATAGTATTACTTCAATTAAATAATACAAGGTGGAAAAATTCAGAGTAAATAATAATATTTTTCAAAATCTCAATATTGAATAAACTGTAATCATCCTAGAACCCGGTGTCACAAGTGCATGAGCATCAACTAGAAAAAATAAAATAAAATGCATCATCTATCCGGAATACAACTTGGACGGGAGAGAGAGAAATATAAATAATCTGAAGGAGACTTTGCTGGCTGCGAATCATAACATAAGATGCAGCTCACATAAGTCCCCGTATCAACCATGCCATTGCGCTCACAAGGCCACTAGACATACATGTGCCTGTAACAAAATGTACAGCAAGTGTAGAATGAGTACATAAAATAACGTGTACCCAGTAAGTATCTAGCCTAACCCTGGAGGAGTAGTGACGAGGGGTCTACATCGACACTTGCTAGTGGTCCAATAATATCAGGTACAAAAATGATAAGTAGATATGAGGCAGAACAAATAAATGCAATAAACGAGAATAGATATGTGGTACAATCCTCCTTTTTGCAATAAACTCAAGCTTTACATTAGAAATTCCCTCCTTAACCGGAGCACACATATAGGTATAGTGGACCTCATCCAAATAGATTATCATAATTCAATCTGGAAAAATCACGGGTACACTGATTTCTTGTCGAATATTACGTACGATTCCATGAGGATATGATATAGGAAATGTCGAGGCGTACGGCCTAATCCAACAAAATAATTAAAATATGTATTGTTGAGGGTTGAACGGCACGAACCATAGATGCATCTATTAACTTGCCGAAGTGAGCGGCCCGCTCCCATGAGAGTGTGGTACATAAATCCTGCCAAGGCGAATGGTCCGATCCTATAAGAGTGAAATACATAATCCTGCCGAGGTGCGGCCCTATCCCATAAGAATAAGAAGCGTTAACGGGTCCTTGACCCCACTCACGAATAAACGTGTGAGTTATAATTTCTTTAACAAAACCTTTCAGTGAAAACATATAGATATCGCGGAATCATTTCGTAAGAAGAGTACAATTACTCAATGACTAATCATGAACTCGTGAAGTCTCTACAATAGTTCGTCTAGTCTCAAGTAGTAATGTAAAACAGAGGAATTTAGTAGGCGATAGACTGCTCAAATAGTACGGCTATAGCATGATGTGAACCTAAGCCTACCTGAACAAAAACATGAATGTAGCTACGTACGGGCTCTCGTCACCTCACGTGTATGTAGCCCCCATAACAAGTAGCACACATTAATTTACAACACCTAGGGATAATTTTCCCCAAGAGACTTACCTCGCACCGAAATTCCATAACTGGCTCCCAAGCCTTTCCAACAACTCCAACCGATGCCCAACGCTCCAAAAGTAGTCAATAAATGTGCAAAGCAATGAAAATATACTCTAATACTCATAACAATTAAATTTACAATAATTTTCAACTCCATTCGAAAAGTCGATAAAATCACCCTCAGGCCCACGTGCCCGGATTTTGAAAATTTTTGAAGATAAACTTTACCCATGACACCACGAACTCAAATATATAGTTTATTTACAATTCCATTCCCTAATTCGTGGTCAAAATCCAACAATACCAATTTCTACGTTTTTCTTCAAAATCCCAAATTTTTACAAATTTTCATGTCTAAATCCATATATAAACTTTGTATTTAACTCACAATGAGAAGAAATCACTTACTTCATAGTAGATGATGAAAATCACACTCCAAAATTGCTCCAAAATTACCTCCCATGGAAGAAATGAAGTGAAAATGAACAAACTCCCCGATTTAAAACAACTCACTGCCCAGAATTCCCTTCTCCGCGATCACGTAAAAGGACTCGCAATCGCGAAGGCCAAGCTCACTTCCCCAAAAGATTCTTCATCGCGAACGCGAATTTTCCCATGCGTTCGCGATACACAACAATCCAGAACAACGCGATCGTAGTTCAAACTTCGTGAACGCGAAGGCATAATTTTCCGAGATCAGAACTCCCTCTTATGAGATTACGAGTCCACTTCCGCGATCACATAGAACATTTATTCCCTCCAGTCCAATTTGTTCTTCACGATCGCGTTCTCCATTTCGTGATCACGATACATACCTGATACACCAGAAATCAGCAATCATAAAACTAAGAAAAATGGTCCGAGACCATCCCAAAACACACCCGAGGCCCCCAGGACCCCATCCAATCATACCAACCTGTTCCAAAACATAACACGGACCTGCTCGAAGCCTCAAATCACATCAAACAAGGTCGAACTCACGAATCAAACCCCAATTCGAGCGTAATGAACTTTAGAACTTCAAACTTCTACATTTGATGCCGAAACCTATCAAATTACGTCCGATTGACCTCAAATTTTGCACACAAGTCACATTTGACATTACAGACCTACTCCAACTTTTGAAATTGGAATCTGACCCTGATATCAAAAAGTCCATTTCTGGTCAAATTTCTCAACAACCTTCAAATTCCTAACTTTCGTCAAATGACCCCAAAATGACCTACGGACCTCCAAATTCACTTCCAGACGTGCTCCCAATATCAGAATCACCATACGGAGCTATTCCCAGACTCGGAATCCCAAACAGACATCGATTACATTGAAATGCATTTCAACACAAATTTATGAAATTCTTCCAAAATGTTAACTTCCACATAAGGCGACAAAATGCTCCCGAGTCATCTAAAACCCTATCCGGACATACGCCCAAGTCCAAAATCATCATACAAACCCGTTGGAACCTTTAAATGTCGATTCTGAGGTTGTTTACTCAAAATCAACCCTTAATCAGATTCTTCTAACTTAAAGCTTCCAAAATGAGAATTCTCTTTCCAAATCAACTCCGAACTTCCCGAATTTCAATTCCGACCACGCGTACAAGTCATAATACCTTAAATGAAGCTGCTCATGGCCTCAAACCATCGAACGATGCACTATATCTCAAAATGACCAGTCGGGTCGTTACACTACTAGTGCACGCTTTTTTGGCTGCTCTATCCATTATGTAAATTAAATTTAAAAACTAAATTAATAGTTCTAAATAATAAAATAAAAAAATACACCAAATAAGATAAAGATATGGAACGAGTGTACCGGGATTCCGGATGCTGCACTAAATTTGATATCACACTTCAATTGATATTTGATGATATTGAATATTGATACCACACTTCACTTGAATATTTCATATTTGATCATTATAATTTTGTAGTGACTAAAGTAAATATTAGATGAAACTTAAAATAATAAGTAATTGAGAACTTGAGAGCAATAAGCAATATTATCAAGAGAGAATTTAGAGAGAATTAGAGTAGTAAGAGAGCAAAATGTGAGAAAAATGAAGAAGAAAGGGGGATCAAGAGGAGATGACAGGCCGGTACACCCCAAGCATTTCCTCTATAAAATAATGATGCCATCAGACTTGTATAATACTTCTAATCCCAGGAAGTAATGCAAACAATCCAAATCTTTAATTATGAAACTTTCATGTAGAAAACTCTTCAACTGCTCAATCTTATGGGGATCGGTTCATGTTAAGAGCACATCATCCACATATACTGCCACGAAGACCACTTAATCTCCCTCTTTCTTATGGAAAAGTGAATAATCATGAAGGGAATATCTTTACTCCCTAGAGCACAAGGCTTCAATCAACTTAGCACACCATTGTCTGCTAGCCTGTTACAAGTCATATAATGAATTGTTTAGTTTACAGACAAGTTTTGGTTTCTCTACTATCAGACCAGGTGGCACCTCCATATAGACTTCTTCATGCAAATCTCTATTGATAAATGCATTATTCAAATTTAATTGATAGATCTTCCAGCCTCTTTTTACTACAGCAGCTACAATGCTCTAATTGTTGTCATTTTCACCACTGGGGAGAAAGTTTTTGTGTAATCAATACCCATTCCTTGAGTGCAACCTTCACAACTAGCCTGGCTTTGAACCTCTCAATGCTCCCATATACTTTATATTTGACTTTTTATACCCATTTGTAGCCAATTGTCTTCTTTCCGATAGGTAGGGGAACTAAGTCCCAAGTGTGATTAGCATATAAAGCTTCAAATTCTTGATTCATTGTTGATTGACAAGCAAGGTTGATAGCAGCCTCATCATATGAGGTTGGTTCACTATCATGACAAATATTTCTAACAAGAGTCTGACTAGCATGTGTTAGTATATCAGGTGGTGGTTGTTGTGAGAAAATAAGGTAGAAAGAGAGGTTTGACCAGTTGTATTTTAATCTGATGTTATTTTGGTAATTGAGACAATGTAGTCTTTCAGGTGAGAGGGAGTTTTAGGTTCTTATGTGACCTTCTTAATTGTTGAGCAGGTTATGGTCTATGAGGATGTTATGTTAGGTAATGGTCACCAATGACGGGTGATTTAGGTGTATTTGAAGCAATAGGGGACACAGGTGTAACAATAGGTGAAATAGGGAAAGAATTAGGTGACATCTCATTAGGTGTAGCAGATGACATTTCATTAGGGGAGACTCTTGAAACCCCTTGAACCTTTAGAACATGGTCTGAAAATGATCCTCAGTATCATTCAAACATGCATTATGTGGAAGTGAACTAGGTACAATAGGAAATGAATCAAAACTGGAATCAGATGAATGTGCAAAAGGGAAAACACTCTCATGGAAGATTAGATCCCTGGAAATATGTATCTTTCTAGTGATTAGACTCAATACCGTATATTCTTTTGTTCCAAAGGGATATCCTATAAAGACATGAAGGGTTGTTCTAGGCTCAAACTTATCTCTAAGTACTTTGGGGACAGTTGGATAACATAAGCAGCCAAAGCTCCTCATGTGCAAATAATCTGCCTTTCTTTGGTACAAGAGTTCAAAAGGACATTTGTTTTTAAGGTAGGTAGTAGATAGTATATTTATGATATAGGTTACAGTCAAAATGCATTCTCCCCAATATCTAACATGCAATTTGGATTGGAACAGAAGAGCTCTTGCTGTCTCTAGTAGGTATTTGTGTTTTCTTTCTACCACACCTTTTTTGTTGTGGTGTGTAGGAATAAGTTCTCTAATGTACAATGCCTTTGGACTGAAATAAGAGATTGGCTTCCCTACTAGTAAATTCAAGCCAATTATCTAATCTGATGGCTTTTATGGTTGTATTGAACTGGTTTACAATCAAGGATACAAAGGATTTAATTATTTTCAGAGTATTACTTTTGCAGGCTAGCAGATGAGTGGATCTACTATAATCATCAACCATTGTTATGAAGTACTTGTAATTATCATGAGTTGCTACATGGTAAGGTCCTCATAGGTCTATATGCAACAACTCAAATATTTGTCTGGATGTGCTGGCTCTTTGAGGAATGGGTAACCTATTTTGCCTTTCCATAGGACAAATGGAACATAAGAAGGGTTGTTTAGGTGAAAAACATACTGGTATGGTTGATATCCCTCTCATTTTCACAATGGTACATGACCAAGTCTATTATTTCATAATAGATCCATACTATTTCCATGGGACATACAGGAATTGGCAGTAGGAAATTAGTGCACTTTATTAAATATTGGATTATTTAAAGTTGAAAAAGGATTACAGTGCACTCTATTGGGACACAATGGACATATCATTTTATTCAACTCACAACTAGAAGGACATGAAATAGAACTTTTAACTAGAGCTACCGCATCTTTGAGACATTGTGAAAATAGAAGATGTAATCCATCCTCCACCTTAACAATCTCCAGAGGCCTCTTTATTGAAGGAGCATATAGTAGACAAGCATTGTCAGTAAAGAAGGCAATGCCTTTTAGATTCAAAGTTAGACAATCGACAGAAATGAGATTGTATTTGAAGGAAGGAAAAAAAAGAATTTATACAGAATGATTTTAGGGACAATATCACATTTTGTGATGAACTGACTAGTTGTCTCATGATTGGGTTGGTAGTTTCGGGTTTAGAGAGGTTTTGAGAAGGTTTGAGACACTTAGTCTCTTTTGAGGAAGCTTAAGCTGGAAAAGTCAATCGGATGTTGGCTTATGTATTAGAGGGCTCAGATGTGAATTCTGATGGTTCGGATAGCTTCGGGAGGTGATTTGGGACTTAGGAGCGTGATCAGAATGTGTTTTGGAGGTCCGGAGTAGATTTAGGCTTGAATTGGCGAAATTGGATTTTTGGCATTTTCCGTTTGATAGGTGAGATTTTGCTATAGGAGTCGGAATGGAATTCCGGAAGTTGCAGCAGTTCCGTTGTGTTATTTGGGATGTGTGTGCAAAATTTCAGGTTATTCATACATGGTTTGGTAGTTTTTGATCAAAAGCGTATTTTAGAAGATTTTGGAATTCTTAGGCTTGAATGCGATGCGAATTTGGTGATTTGATGTTGTTTTGAGCGTTCCGAAGATTGGAACAAATTTGAATGATATTATGAGATATGTTGACATGTTTAGTTGAGGTCCCGGGGGCCTCGGGTGAGTTTCGGGTGGTAAATCGAACCATTTCAATTTTTGGAGAATTGCAGAAAATCTGTTGGAGTGTTGCAGAAAAATTGACCTTCGTATTCGCGAGTAGGCCCTCGCATTCGTGAAGGGTTAGCAGATGAGGCTGAGGATTTAGCCTTCGCGTTTGTGAGGGAGGTACTACATTCGCAAAGGGCTGGGATCTTGTGCATCGCGTTCACGAGGGAGGCTCCGCGTTCGCATCGAGAAAGTTGAGCAGCTGGGGTTCAGGTGGAATTGTTCTTCGCGTTCGCGGAAGGGGAGTCGTGTTCGCGGTCAGTTAGGAAGATAAGTCTTCGTGTTAGTGAGCTAGGGATCCCGATCGCGATGAAGGAATTTTGGTCAAAGTTAATTTGTGCTTCGCGAACGCGAGGCTTTTACCGTGTTCGCAAAGAAGGTTTTGAATGACTAATCAGAATATTTAAATATCCATTGTTCGCTATTTTAGGGCTAACTTCCACTATATTTGAGCGATTTTGGAGCGTTTTGAAGAAGATTGAAGAGGGAATCAAGGGGGAACACTTAGAGGTAAGATTTATGGACTTAATACTCGATCTTAATGTGAATTCTACCTAATTAATCATGGAATTTAAGCCTAATATTGAAGAACTAGGGCTTGTAATTGGAGACCTAGAATTTCGGATTTGGGGGGTCGTTTGTGGTTGGATTTGGATGCTTTTGATATGAATGAACTCGGGGAGTGATAAGGAGTTTATTGATGTAATTTTTATCAGAATCTCAGACGTGGGCTGGGGGTCGGGTTTGGCCAATTTCAGGATTTGTGTTGTAATTTGATTTCTTTCAAGTGAGCTTTGTTCCCTTAGCATATTTTGATGGTTTTGCACTGATTTTGGTTAGATTTGGAGCATCCAGAGGTCGATTCGAGAGGCAAAGGCATCGTGAGCTAGAGATTTGGAACGGATAGAGGTGAGTGATGATTGTAAATGTTGTCCTGAGGGTATGAAACCCTGAATTTCATATCGTTGTGATATATTGAGGTGACGCACATGCTAGATGACAAGCGTGGGGTCATGCACCGTTGGGGATTGTGACCTAGTCAATCCCGAATGACTGTTTTACTGCGTATTTGACTGAAAACTATTTGCTATCATCATGTTTTGGGTTGAATGCCATATGTAGGCCTCGTCCCAACTATTTGAACCCTTAGGGGATTTTTACTAATATTTCCTCACTATTTTGACTTTATACTTGTACTCAGTCATGCTATATTCTTCTGTTTTTACAACTCAGCCATGTTTACTCTGTTTTAATGCTTAAAATGATATTTTGGGCTGAGCATCATGTTTTACTGTTGCCCTAGTGGCTTAGGACATTCTGACTGAGTAAGGCCAAGGGCCTGTGTTGTGAGGTTATTGAGCTATTCATGATTATAAGGCCGAGGGCCTGAGATTGTACGCCACGAGATGGCTTATTGATATGAGGCCGAGAGCCTATTAATTACGCCACGAGATGGCTTGATATTACGCTTGGGCCGTAAGGGGCCCTCCCGGAGTCTG
This sequence comes from Nicotiana sylvestris, assembly GCF_000393655.2. Lineage (NCBI taxonomy): Eukaryota > Viridiplantae > Streptophyta > Magnoliopsida > Solanales > Solanaceae > Nicotiana > Nicotiana sylvestris. The sequence continues at coordinate 123,266,709 of NC_091058.1, read as the reverse complement.
TACACCCCCATTGAGTGTGGGTACCTATTGTGATATGAGATATAGCCTGAGGGGCTGGTGTGGTTTCATAATATTGCCTGAGGGGCGGATTCTGTTGACTTTGTGCCCGAGGGGCAGATTTTTATGTGTTTATTTGTTCTAGCTGCCTTTCATTTAATTGTTTAACTGTTAAAAGGGTATTTTAAAGAAGCTTCTTCTGAACTAAGTACTTTTACATGTTTTCATTATTTCATTATTTTACTGGTTTTATACTGCTTCTTTATAGAATGTTGATGTGATTTTACGTGATTTCTTATCGCTCAGTCTTCATTTATTATTATTACTCACTGAGTTAGAGTACTCACTTTACTCCCTATACCCTGTGTGCAGATTCAGGTGCTTCGGGTCCTGCTAGCGAGTGTTGACTTCTTCCAGCTCAGGCAGATTCGGAGATTCACTAGGTAGCTGCTCGGCGTCCGCAACCCAGTGCTTCTCCCCCAATCTGCTTTAGTTCTGTAATATAATATGTAGACTTTTCCTGTCTTTATTCAGATAGAAGATGCTCATGACTGGTGACACCCCAATGTCGGGCTATGTCTATTCCACAATTGTACTGTATCACATTCTTTTGGGATTATTATTATGTTAAAGACTTAATTTGTATTATTTTAATTACTTAAAATGAATTGGGAGAGTGTCGGCTGACCTTGTCTTCACGAGAGGTGCCATCACAACCGGTTCTGGGTTTAGGGTCGTGACAAGTTGGTATCAGAGCCTAGGTTACATAGGTCACACGAGTCATGAGCAGGTTTAGTAGAGTCTCGTGGATCGGTACGGAGACGTCTGTATTTATCCTTGAGAGGCTGCAGAACCTTTAGGAAAAACTTCATATTCTTGTCGTGCGAATTTGTTGATTCGGGTACTAAACTTCTGTTATCCTATTCTCTCACAGATGGTGAGGACACACGCTACCGGTCAGGATGGACGACCACCGGTACCACCAGTTGTGGCCACTAGAGGTCGAGGATGCAGTCGTGGTCGTGGTAGGGGTAGGGGTGTAGCCCGCACAGCAGCTAGGCCAGCACCTGCAGATCCACTAGCCGCCCCAGTTTAGGATCAAGTCCCAGTTGTGGATTCTCCAGCAACACCAGCTTAGGCACCAGCTATGCCCATTGTGATTCCGGGTCTTCAGGAGGCCTTGGCTCTGATTCTATCAGTATACTGGCCTAGCCCAGGCGGTTTCAGTTACTATAGCCGCAGCTACTTCTCAGGCTGGGGGAGGCACTCAGACTCCCACCGCTCGCACACCTGAGCAAGTCGTGTAGGGACTTCAGACACCGGGGGCACATCCAGCCCAGCCGGTTGCAGCTGCTCAGGACTATGTAGCTCCTGCCATGCCAGAGGACGAGCAGCGTAGGTTGGAGAGGTTTGGTAGACTTCAGCCTCCGACTTTCAGTGGTTCAGAGGGCGAGGATGCCCAGGGTTTCTTGGATAAGTGTCAGAGGATTCTTCGCACAATGGGCATTCTGGAGACCAGCGGGGTTGCTTTCACTACTTTTCAGTTTTCTAGAGCTGCCTTCACTTGGTGGGAGGCGTATGAGAGGCGTAGTCCTGTTGGTGCAGCACCCCTTACTTGGCAGTAGTTCTCTATTCTCTTTTTGGAGAAGTATGTGTCGCAGTCTCGCAAAGAGGAGCTGTGCAGGCAGTTTGAGTGGTTGCGTTAGGGAGAGATGACTGTGATACAGTATGAGATGAGGTTCTCCGAGTTAGATTGTCATGCTATTTGGTTGGTTCCGACAGATAGAGAGAGGATTAAGAGGTTTGTGGATGGCCTCACTTATCAGCTTCGTATTCTCATGACCAGGGAGAGGGTGTCTGGTGCTACTTTTGAGGAGGTTGTGGACATTGCTCGTGAGATTGAGTCAGTTCGTCACCGGGATCAAGATAAGAGGGAGGCCAAGAGGCCTCGAGGATCTGGTAGTTATGGTGGTGCTCCTTCGAGAGGTCAGTTTCAGTACGGTAGAGGTCGTTCATTCAGGCATGCTCAGCCAGGTCGCCCAGGTTATCATGGGGCATCATCGGGTCATGGTTCTCACAGCTCTCATCAGGGCCAGTCATCACTTAGTGCCCTTCCAGCTCAGAGTTCATCCCGTGCTCCATCAGTTCGGGGCTCTTCTATGCTAGGTGTATCTGCTAGTCATTCTGGTGCTAAGGGTTCCCTTCAGTCCCCGTCTCTAGCACCCGGGAGTTGCTATGAGTGTGGAGAGATGGGTCATATGTGGAGGCAATGTCCTCGTTGTCTTGCGGGTTCATCTCAATAGAGAAGTCAACCATCGACTTCAGCACCAGTTACTTCACCACCACCCGCCCAGCCAGCTAGGGGCAGAGGCCAGTCAGCTAAGGGTCGCCTTAGGGGGGGTCGATCAGGTGGCGATCAGGCCCATTTCTATGCACTTCCAGTTAGACCCGATGTTATTGATTCTGATGTTGTTATTATATGTATTGTCTCAGTCTGCCACAGAGATGCTTCTGTATTATTTGATCCTAGTTCCACATTTTCTTATGTGTCATTATACTTTGCTCGTTATTTTGATACGCCCCGTGAGTATCTTGTTTCACCTATTCATGTATATACTCTAGTGGGCGATACTATTATTGTAGACCATGTGTACTGGTCATGTGTGGTGACTATTGGGGGTATGGAGACCCGAGTGGATCTTTTATTATTATGTATGGTGTTATTTTGGGCGTGGATTGGCTATCTCCGTGTCGTGCTATTCTGGACTGACATGCTAAGATAGTGACATTGGCTATACTGGGTGTGCCATAGATTGGGTGACGAGGTTTGATCGATTATGTTCCCAGTAGGGTAATCTCATTCTTGAAGGCCCAACGTATGGTTGGGAAGGGTTGTCTTTCATATCTAGCCTTTGTGAGGGATGCCAGTGCAAAGACTCCCAGTATTGATTCTGTTCTAGTTGTGAGGGAGTTTCCCGATGTGTTTCCTGCATACCTGCCGGGTATGCCACCGGACAAGGATATTGACTTTGGTATTGACCTGGTACCGGGCACTCAGTCCATTTCTATTCCGCCGTATCATATGGCACCAGTAGAGTTGAAGGAGTTAAAGGAGCAGCTTCAGGAACTCCTTGATAAGGGGTTCACTCAGCCTAGTGTGTCACCTTGGGGTGCGCCAGTTCTATTTGTGAAGAAGAAGGATGGCACTATGAGGATGTGCATTGATTATAGGCAGTTGAACAAAGTAACAACTAAGAACAAGTATCATTTGCCTCACAATGATGATTTATTCGACCAGCTTCAGGGAGCGAGAGTGTTCTCCAAGATTGATCTCCATTCGGGTTATCACTAGTTGAAGATCAGGGACTCAAATATTCTTAAGACAGCTTTTAGGACTCGATATAGTCACTATGATTTCTTGGTGATGTCTTTTGGGTTGACCGATGCCCAGCAGCGTTCATGTATTTGATGAACACCGTGTTTTTGCCTTATCTCGACTCGTTCGTCATAGTCTTCATTGATGATATTCTGGTATACTTACGTAGTCAGGATGAGCACACGGAGCATTTGAGAGTTGTGTTGTAGAGATTGAGGGAGGAGAAGCTTTATGCAAAGTTCTCCAAGTGTGAGTTTTGGCTTAGTTCAGTGGTTTTCTTGGGACACGTGGCGTCCAGCGAGGGTATTCTGGTTGATCCGAAGAAGATAGAGGCAGTTCAAAGTTGGCCTAGACCATCCTCAGCCATAGAGATTTGTAGTTTTCTTGGTTTGGCGGACTATTATCGCCGGTTTGTTTAGGAATTTTCATCTATCGCATCGCCCTTGACCAAGTTGACTCAAAAGGGTGCTTCATTTGTATGGTCGGATGAGTATGAGGAGAGCTTTCAGAAGCTCAAGACAGCCTTGACCACAACTCCGGTGTTAGTTTTGCCATTAACTTCAAGTTCATATACTGTGCATTATGATGCTTTGAGGGTTGGTATTGAGTGTGTTTTGATGTGGAAGGGTAGAGTTATTGCTTATGCTTCTCGTCAGTTGAAGCCCCATGAGAAGAACTACCCCGTTCATGATTTGGAGTTGGCTGCCATTGTGCACGCGTTGAAGATTTGGAGGCATTACTTGTATGGTGTGTCTTGTGAGGTGTTTACTGATCATCGGAGCCTCCAGCACTTGTTCAAGCCGAAGGATCTCAATTTGAGGCATCAGATATGGTTGGAGTTGCTAAAGGATTATGATATTACTATATTGTACCATTCGGGGAAGGCCAATGTGGTGGTCGATACTTTGAGCCAAAAAGCGGTGAGTATAGGGAGTTTGCTATATATTCCAATTGGGGAGAGACCTCTTGCAGTCGATGTTCGGGCCTTGGCCAATCGATTCATGAGGTTAGATATTTTGGAGCCTAGTCGCGCATTGGCTTGTGTAATTTCTCGGTCTTTCTTATATGATTGCATCAGAGAGCACCAGTATGATGATCCTTATTTGCTTGTCCTTAAGGACAGAGTTCAGCACGATGATGCCAGAGATGTGACTATTGGTGATGATGGGGTGTTGAGGATGCAGGGCCGGATATGTGTGGCCAATGTAGATGGGCTTCGAGAGTTGATTTTGGATGAGGACCATAGCTCGCGGTATTCTATTCATCCGGGTGCCGCAAAGATGTATCAGGATCTGAGACAGCATTATTGGTAGAGGAGAATGAATAAGGACATTGTGGGATTTGTAGCTCGGTGTCTCAATTTTCAGCAGGTGAAATATGAGCATCAGAGACCGTGTGGCTTGCTTCAGCAGATGGATATTCCAGAGTGGAAGTGGGAGCGGATCACCATGGACTTCGTAGTTGGGATCCCGCGGGCTTTGAGGAAGTTCGGTGCTATTTAGGTGATTGTGGATCGGCTGAACAAGTCTACTCATTCATTCCTGAATGTACTACCTATTCTTCAAAGCGGTTGGCAGAGATCTATATCCGGGAGATTGTTCAATTGCATGGTGTCTCAGTTTTCATCATTTCAGATAGGTGCACTCAGTTTACTTCGCAGTTTGGAGGTTTTTGCAGTGAGAGTTGGGTACTTAGGTTGAGTTGAGCACAGCTTTTCACCTTCAGACGGACGGGCAGTCCGAGCGCACTATTTAGATATTGGAGGACATGTTGCGTTCTTGCGTCATTGATTTTGGAGGGTCATGGGATCATTTTCTACTGCTTGCAAAGTTTGCTTATAACAACAGCTACTAGTCGAGTATTCAGATGGCTCCATGTGAGGCTTTGTATGGGAGGCGGTATAGATCTACAGTTGGTTGATTTGAGCTGGGTGAGGCTAGGCTATTGGGGACAGACTTGGTGCAGGATGCTTTAGAAAAGGTGAAGGTAATTCAGGAGAGGCTTCATACAGCATAGTCGAGACAAAAGGGTTATGCTGACAGGAAGCTTCGATATATGTCCTACATGGTTGGTGAGAAGGTTCTATTGAAGGTGTCACCTATGAAGGGTGTTATGAGATTTGGGAAGAAGGGTAAATTGATTCCTCGGTTCATTGGGCCTTTTGAGGTGCTTCGGAGGATTGGGGGTGGCTTATGAGCTTGCCTTGCCACCCAGCTTGTCGAGTGTGCATCTGATATTTCATGTTTTTATGCTCCGTAAGTATATTGGGTCTGTATCATGTTCTGGATTTTAGCACGGTACAGTTAGATGGTGATTTGACTTATGATGTGGAGCCAGTAGCTATTTTGGAGCGTCAGGTTCGAAAGTTCAGATCAAAGGATATAGCTTCAGTGAAAGTGCAGTGGAGAGGTCAGCCCGTAGAGGAGGCTACCTGGGAGACCGAGCGGGAGATGCAGAGCATATATCCTCACCTCTTTGAGGCTTCAAGTATGTTTCTTGATTCTTTCGAGGACGAAAGTTTGTTTAAGAGGGGGAGGATGTGACGACCCGGCCAATCATCTCATGAGTTACCACTCTGTTTCCCCCATTTCTTCTTCTTATTTCTTTATTTATCGGTTCTATATGTGATTGGGTTGGTTGTTTCGGATTTGGAGAGGTTTTGAGAAGGTTTGAGACACTTAGTCTCTTTTGAGGAAGCTTAAGTTGGAAAGGTCAACCGGATGTTGACTTATGTATTAGAGGGCTCGAATGTGAGTTTTGATGGTTCGGAAAACTTCGGTAGGTGATTTGGGACTTAGGAGCGTGATCGGAATGTGTTTTGGAGGTCCGGAGTAGATTTAGGCTTGAATTGGCGAAATTGGATTTTTGGCATTTTCCGGTTGATAGGTGAGATTTTGATATATGGGTCGGAATGGAATTCTGGAAGTAGCAGTAGTTCCGTTGTATCATTTTGGATATGTCTGCAAAATTTCAGGTCATTCGGACATGGTTTGGTAGACTTTTTGATCAAAAGCATATTTTAGAAGATTTTGGAATTCTTAGGCTTGAATCCGATGCGAATTTGGTGTTTTGATGTTGTTTTGAGCGTTCCGAAGATTGGAACAAGTTTGAATAATGTTAAGGGATATGTTGGCATGTTTGGTTGAGGTCCCGGGGGCCTCGAGTGAGTTTCAGGTGGTCAATCGGACCATTTCATGTTTTGGAGAATTGCAGAAAATATGCTGGAGTGTTGCAGAAAAATTGACCTTTGCGTTCGCAAGTAGGCCCTCGCATTCACGAAGGGTTATCAGATGAGGCTAGGGGATTTAGCCTTCGCGTTCGCGAAGGGCTGGGATCTTGTGCATCGCGTTCGCATAGAGGAAGCTGAGCAGGTGGGGTTCATGTGAAGTTGTTCTTCGCGTTCGCAGAAGGGGAGTCGCATTCGCGGTGAGTTAGGGAGCTAAGTTTTCGTGTTCGTGAGCTGGGGATCGCGATTGCGATGAAGGAATTTTGGTCAAAGTTAATTTGTGCTTCGCGAATGCGAGGCTTTGACCGCGTTCGCAAAGAAGGTTTTGAATGCCTGGGCAGAATGTTTAAATAGCCATTGTCCGCGATTTTGGGGCTAACTTCCACCATTTTTGAGCGATTTTGGAGCTTTTTGAAGAGGATTGAAGAGGGAATCAAGGGGGACACTTGGAGGTAAGATTTATGGACTTAATACTCGATCCTAATGTGAATTCTACCTAATTAATCATGGAATTTAAGCCTAATATTGAAGAACTAGGGCTTGTAATAGAGACCTAGAATTTGGGATTTGAGGGGTCGTTTGTGGTTGGATTTTGATGCTTTTGATATGAATGAACTCGGGGAGTGATAAGGAGTTTATTGATGTGATTTTTATCGAAATCCGAGACGTGTGCCTGGGGGTCGGATTTGGCCAATTTCGGAATTTGTGTTGTAATTTGATTTCTTTTGAGTGGGCTTTGTTCCCTTAGCATATTTTGATGGTTTTGCACTGATTTTGGTTAGATTTGGAGCATCCGGAGGTCGATTCGAGAGGCAAAGGCATCGCGAGCTAGAGATTTGAACCGGATAGAGGTGAGCAATGATTGTAAATGTTGTCTTGAGGGTATGAAACCCCGGATTTCATATCGTTGTGCTATATTGAGGTGACACACATGCTAGATGACAAGCGTGGGGTCGTGCACCTTTGGGAATTGTGACCTAGTCCATCCCGAATGACTGTTTTACCCCGTATTTGACTGAAAAATATTTGATATCATCATGTTTTGAGCTGAATGCCATATGTGGGCCTCGTCCCAACTATTTGAACCCTTAGGGGATTTTTACTGATATTTCCTCACTGTTTTGACTTTATACTTGTATTCAGTCATGCTATATTCTATTGTTTTTATAACTCAGCCATGTATACTCTATTCTAACACTTAAAATGATATTTTAAATGATATTTTGGGCTGAGCATCATATTTTACTGTTGCTCGAGTGGTTTAGGAGATTCTGACTGAGTAAGGCAGGGGGCCTGTGTTGTGAGGTTATTGAGCTGATTCATGATTATGAGGCTGAGGGCCTAAGATTGTACGCTACGAGGTGGCTTGTTGATATGAGGCCGAGAGCCTATTGATTATGCCACGAGATGACTTGATATTGCGCTTGGGCCATAAGGGGCCTCTCCCGGAGTCTGTACACCCCTAGTGAGCGCGGGTACCCATTGTGATATGAGATATAGCCCGAGGGGCTGGTGTGGTTCCATGATAATACCCGAGGGGCGGATTCTGTTGACTTTGTGGCCGAGGGGTGGATTTTTATATGTTTATGTGTTCTAGCTGCATTTCATTTAATTATTTAACTGTTAAAAAGGTGTTTTAAAGAAGTTTCTTCTAAACTAAGTACTTTTACATGTTTTCACTATTTCTTTGTTTTACTGGTTTTATACTTCTTCTTTATAGCATATTGATGTGCTTTTACGTGATTTCTTGTTGCTCAGTCTTCATTTATTATTATTACTCACTGAGTTGGAGTACTAACTTTACTCCATGCACCCTGTGTGCAGATTTAGGTGCTTCGGATCCCGCTAGCGAGTGTTGACTTCTTCCAGCTTAGGCGGATTCGGATATTCACTAGGTAGTTGCTCGGCGTCCACAACCTAGTTCTTCTCCCCCTATCTTATTTATTCTGCTTTAGTTTTGTAATAGACTATGTAGACTTTTCCTGTCTTTATTCGGATAGTAGAGGCTCATGACTGGTGACACCCCGATGTCGGGCTATGTCCATTCCACAATTGTATTGTTTCACCTTCTTTTGGGATTATTATTATGTTAAAGACTTAATTTGTATTATTTTAATTGCTTAAAATGAATTGAGAGAGTGTCGAATGGCCTTGTTTTCACGAGAGGTGCCATCACGACCGGGTCTGGGTTTAGGGTTGTGACACATTCCCAATTTCAGTCACCTTTACTCTATTGCCATTAGGAAGTGTAATTAAGACAAGATATGGTAAGGTTATGATAATGGTTAGTGAGGATTTATTGTATGTTATATGTTATGATGCACATGAGTTTATGATCCATGTGTCAGTTCTTGATTTGAAATATTTGCATGAAAGTTGGCCGAAATAAACATAAGTGACTTTACTTGAACAGACTATCATACCTACAAAATTTACAGCTCTGTTGACTATACCGCTTGGGCTCTCACCACCATTTCTAGTCTGAAAGTATTATAGAAGGTTGACAAGTTTTTCATATTGCTCCTTAATAAGGCTTACATTTTGACTTTTATCCTTACGACCAGGGTCATCCTCAGCCATAGAAGTTGTATCAGTAGATGTCCCATGTATATATTTCATTGTTCTCTTTCCTTTCCAGAGAACACGTGAGTGGAGAAGAAGAAATCTCAAACAGATTAATTCTGTGTAGGTCCCCTCTTATACAACTAGCAATAGGAATGTAAAATATCTAATCTAATGTGACTACAACTATCAAATATTAACCACTAACTAACTGCTAAATCAGCACATACTGACTAATCAGGATAGAGAAAAAATATAAGATAAATATTTAATCTCAATAATTCTGAAAAGAAAAAAGAATCAAGTAGAATAGGATCCATTAAGAAGATGAATTTATTACATAAAAAAATTAAAGTCCTTTTGCTTTATGAAACCTTTTCAAAAGTAGAAAGTAAAGAGGAAAAAAATAATCATAAAAATAGTGTGAAATAAGTGAATTTATCGAATTAAGGTATTCTTAATTTTATATTAATGTAAAAATATGTGTTTTCCTTACTTTTTCATGCAAAAGGGAAATTTAGACCCAAGGACACGCATTAAAAATTGAAAAGTGATCCATTCCTTCTTCAACACTATAAAATCAAAGGAAATAAAGAAATCACTAAGAGTGTGTTTGATATGATAGAAGTGATATAAGCTAGCAATTTTATGAGTGAGACCCCAAAGCATATTCAAAATAAGCAAGTATTTTATGAGATGGTACAATAGTGTGTTGAATCTCACTCTGGAGGTACACCCACACAACTGGCTCAGTAGTGTTGTGCGCATGACCCGGCCCAAGTTATATTTTATTGTTTACTTGTACTATTATTTTCATTAATTCTTTCCTATAAATATATAAAGGCATTTGGTGGAATAAAGAGATCACACGGTTTATTGTCTCATTAATTATTTCATTTTCTCTTTCTCATTTCTCGACCCTTCTAGGATTTCTCACTCCTCTTTTCACCATAGCTCTTCATTCCAACATGGTATCAGAGCGTGAATTCTAGTTCTCTATATCGTGAGCAAGGGTGAGTTGCCTGGAAATTTCATTAGGATTAATTTTTGGTTGAAACTCGAGACGTTGTTGAGGTTTCTATTTCTGGACAAAAAATTTGGGATTTATACTCAAATCACACTCTCTGTCACTCGTACTAGTGAGAACTTCTGGTATTGCGACGGATTCGACGAAATTTGGGATCGACTCGAGCTAAGGGTTGCGGTGTATACAAGACCTTACTTCTTCATGTTTTTCATAAGAAGTCTGGTAATATCATTCTAATCTACACACTTGAGGACTATCCTGATATGATTTAGAGTTTATATTATATAGATTTCATGTTTGCATGCCATTATATAGGACTCATTCTCAGTTTAGGATTAATTGTTAGGTACTCTTGCTTGTTTAGTTATTCTTAGTTAGCTTATGATATGGATATCACAATAGATAATCTTGGTCCTCCTTCGGTTTCTACCTCTTAGGGGTTCGCACCTTTCACACTCGATCCATCTTATCTTTTTGCATGCACCTCTCTGACAGTCCTGGTAGCCAACTAGCGCATGTACTATTTAATGGGCATTATTTTGTACTTCGGAGAAGTAGTATGCTCACTTCTCTCTTGGCCAAAGATAAATTAGGGCTCTTAGATGGTAGAATTGCTCATTTTCCCCCTAATTCTCCTTATTACCCTTACTGGGAGAGATGCAATGATATGGTGAAAGCCTGGATCACTAATTTTGTGTCTAGAGACAAAGCTACCAGTGTTGTGTGCCTTAGGACTGCAAAGGAAGTTTGGACTAACAATAATGAGCTATTTGGGCAATCTAATGGGTCTAAATACCTTCAAATTCAAAGAGAAAGCAGTTCAACTGTTCAGGATTCATTAGACATTTCTACATATTTTACCAAACTTATAGGCCTTAGGGATGAGTTAAATTACTCATATGTAGGACGTATATGCTCTTGTGGAGCTCTTCCCAAATTCATAGAAGATCAACAACTTTTTCAGCTCCTCGATGGGCTTAATTACTCCTACTTAACTGTAAAAAGTGCAATCATGATCATGAATCCCCTATCAACTATAAGTAAGGCTTATGAAAACTCCATCCACCATTCCAAACTTCTCAAATGAATCTGCTTCTTTCTATGTCTCTTCAACTTCTACCACAACTAATAGAAACTTTATCCAAAGGATCAACTTTTATTCCATGAAGAATATGTCTTTTGTTTCTTGCAAATATTGCAAGAAACTTGGCCACATAGGGGACAAATGCTACGGGCTGCATGGTTTCCCTACAGACTTTAAGTTTATCAAAAAATAAGAAGTCAGTTTCATGTGTCTATACTGACATTCCACATGTTCAAGCCAAGTTCTCCCACAACACACATTTCTGACAACTCTGCTCATGGATTCACCAAGGAGCAATATCATCATCTGATGAGTCTATTCCAACAAGTCCATTTGTCTTTTGGTATTGGTTTTGAGAATTTCTCTGCTGATAATTATGAGTTCACACACTTTGTAGGTTCCTTTACTGCTTATGATGTAGATTCTATTACCTCTCATGTATGTGCATCTTCTCAATTAGGCATAAACCCTTGGATATTGGATTCAGGGGCAACAAACCACATGACCCCACACAATATTTACTTCACAAACTTGTACCCTTACCTAAGTCTTTTCTTGTCACTCTACCTAATGGATATAAAGTAAAGGTTTTATCAATTGGTTTTCTACATCTTAGACATGATATAACCTTACTTAATGTACTACTTGTACCATCTTTTCATTTTAATCTAATTTCCAAATATTAATTTATTTCTCTATTGGATTGTATAGCTATTCTTACCAAGTCTAATTGTTCTCTACAAGGTCATTCTCTAAAAAAGTTATTAGTAATGGGTAAGGCTGCTGGAAGGCTATACTACCTCCACCCTAATGCTAATTTGTTTCAAAATTCATATTTTGTCTTACTCTTTTTCTTATTCTATGACATGTAATAAGTCTGAGTTTGTCATCTCCCCTGTGAATACTCGTCCATGTAATCAAACACCTGTTGTGAATAGACTGGATTTGTATTGGCATCAAAGATTGGGGCATATGCCTTTTCATAGAATGAAATCCACTCTTTTTCTATTTGATAAAGTCTCTTCAAAATAATCTTTTATTTGTTCAATTTGTTCAATGGCTAGGCAACAAAGATTACCTTTTTATGATAGTCAAATTCATTCTACTGCCTCATTTCAGTTAGTACATATTGATGTTTGGGGACCATATAACACCAAAACTTATAATGGTTTTAGATATTTTTTGACATTAGTTGATGACTATAGTAGAGTAACTTGGACTCATCTTTTATCTTGTAAAAGCAATGCACTTCATGTCCTTAAAGCTTTTACTTCCATGGTTAAAGTGCAATTCTAGTCTTCAGTTCAAACCTTTAGATCAGACAATGTTTATGAACTTGGTAGTAATTTGGAGGTTGTTACTTTCTTTATCAGTCAAGGTATTCTACACCAAATAACAATTCCACACATTCCACAACAGGATGATGTATTAACTGCCACTTACCTCATTAACAGAATGCCTTTAGCCATTTTGAACAACATTTCTCCTTTTGAAAAATTACATGAACACTAACCATCCTATGATCATTTAAAGTCATTTGGCTATTTGTGCTTTTCCACTTCCCCAAAATTTGGCAAAGACAAATTCCAATCTAGAGTTCATCTCTAGTCTCTTCTTGGTGTAGTTAAAAACTCCTGAACCTATCTACTTTCACTATTTTTTATTTTAGGGATGTAGTGTTTCATGAACATGTTTTACCTTATAACTCAACAGAACCCCCTTATCGTGTCTACTTCTTCCTCTCCACCTTTTTGTGGACATTCCTCTTCCTCCTGCATCTGCAGATTCTCCTACCATTGATAATTCATCTAGTCTTGTTATCACTTCTGTTCCTAGTCCTTCTTCATCTCCTGCTACTTCCGTCTCCACTTTACCTTCTCTTATCCTATTTTACCTTCTCTTTTTGTTCTTGTTCTCGAAAATCCACCAGACTTGTTACCCAACCATCTTACCTCAAAGACTATGTCTGCAATTTTGTTCTACTATCTGTTCCTGAGTATCTAAGGTGTCCCAGACTGAGTTGCATGTATATGAGCCTTAGTTCTACCTGCGGGCAGCTTCACATCATGTTTTGCAAGAGGTAATGCTAAAGAAATTTCAAGCTCTTGAGTCAAACCAGACTTGGGACATTGTTCCTCTTTCTCCTTACAAGAACGACATCCCTTATAAGTGGATTTACAAGATTAAACAGATGGCAGATGGCTCCATTGAAAGGTACAAAGCAAGGTTGGTCATCAGGGGTGACACTCAGAGGGAAGGTATTTACTTTAGTGAGACATTTTCCTTTGTTGTCAAACTGACCATCATCAAATGCTTGCTCACCTTAGCTATTAAGAGGGGCTGGACTATTTTTCAGTTGGATGTCAACAATGCCTTTTTTCATGGAGACTTTCATGAGGAGGTTTATATAAAGATTCCCCCTGAGCTGGATGTGTCATCTTCCTCTGATTCTCCTCATTTGGTATGCAGACTCAAGAAATCATTATATGGCCTCAGGCAGGCTTCCATACTGTGGTTTTCTAAACTGTCTGAATCCCTGCACTCCAAGGGCTACATTTCCCACCTCAATTACTACTCTTTATTCACAAATCACAAAGTCTTCTTTTGGTTCTCTGGTAGTGTTGGTTGTGTATGTTGACGACATCATGTTGGCTGGTGATGACATTTCTGAAATAATTCCTTAAAATTATTCTTGGACACCTAGCTGAAAATCAAGGACTTAGGTCTGGTTCATTATCTTCTGGATTTGGAGATCTCTCAACATTCCCAAGGCTATCTCATGAGTCAACACAAATACACAACTGATCTTCTAGTAGAATTCAACTGCCAGCACTTTTCTCCTATCTCCACAGCTCTAGATTCTTCTGTTAAGCTTCATATGGATATCGGAACTCTTGTTTCTGACTCAAGTGTCTATAGGAGGTTAATTGGGAAGTTTAATTTTTTGCAGTACACCAAGCATGACAGCTCTTTCTCTGTTCAGCATCTAAGTCGGTTTCTTCAAACCTCGGGTTCCTCATATGTTGGTTGTTACCCATGTCTTAAGATATCTTGTGAATGATACTGCCCGGGGTGTATTGCTCTTTAATTCTGCTGATATGTCACTTGTGGGGTTTTCTGATTCAGATTGGGGATCTGGTGCCATCTCTCACAAGTCTGTTAGTGATTTTTATATTACCCTTAGTGGAAGTCCTATGTCTTGGAAGAACAGGAAACAACCTACCATTTCCTTGTCTTCAGCAGAGGCTGAATATAGGGCCTTGAGGAAAGTGGCAGCTGACTTAGTCGGGGCGGAAAATTACATGGACATCAACCATCTTGTTTCAGTTGAAAAAAAACATTCAAGAATCTATCACATCCTCGATACATTACCTGCCTATTTATCCGCCCCTACTAAAAAAGATCCCAATGTCCATTTCAGCTGAAACAAGCAAGTGACAAGTGACAATCAATAATCAAATATTTTGTGTTTGATCTTTATATATGGAGTTAAAATTCATGAAAAATTTAGATTTATCTAAATTCTCACTCACAATTGAGAATTGTAATAAATAGAAAAGTACATTACCCCCTATTTGATCTAAAATTCTTGATCCATCTTGCATCTAACGTCTCAATTCTGCCACTTCCGCTTCTACTATTGCTAAGGGGAGTACTAGTTTAATTTTCCTCGGATAAATCTGACATCAACTATTCAGAACATTCTCAACATGTTCATAATATCTTCAATAGATTTGAAATCTCATTTCTTGCAAAGTAGATTTATTTTGCAGAAGGAAGATTACACTAGTTTCAAATTAACTAGGAAATTTTGTTACATTTCAGATACAGCCTAAGAAAAGGACGAAGAACATGTAAATAATTTACAAAGCAAAAACTTGGACGCCAGAAGCGAGGATGGAAATAAAGGTGTTCCTAATCTGTCTGAACTTGTTGTGTATGTATAATTGTATATACTGGAAGTCTATCATTAATGTATAATGTTAATCTGATTGACTGTGCATAAAATAATCTCTAATCGTCCTCTTCAAAGAGGATGGAGGATTCAGAACCGAAGAAGGGCTCTTGCTTGCAGCTTCTGGAGTTCGCTCTAAGTTCTCTTCAACTTCAAAACTCTGAAAATGTTTCATCTTATGTGACTCTGGTGTGCTGATTTCAGGAGTCTTAGTTAAATTTGGCAAGTTTTCTGAATGACAGTCATCAGAGTCATTCTTGATGCTCACTGGTTTTTCATCAGCGAACAGCTTGCGACGTTCTATGTTAGTAAGTCCCATTACTCTTCTTCGAATGGACGATGGAGATCTTGTGTTTGAGTAACAACTGCTTTGAATGTTCCAAAAGCGTACCTGGCAAAGAGTTTGAGAATAGTACATTGGAACCATCTTAATTGAGCAAGCAATGTCACAAACAAAAGATAAGCTAAAGCAAACATCATATTCTTTTTTGTTTTAACATTATGGATTTGATCATGCTAATGTTCTGCTCATCTGTACAGCTTACCGTGAAATCATCTGATGCTGTAGCAACTTTTCCTGTCTCAGATGGGCACCTGTAGCAGTAGAATATTCAGATGATGGTTAGATTTGCTATAGGGCAAGTATCAATAATACTGAACAAACTTACCAGTCTACTGCTGTAACTTCTCCATCATGGTTTTTCAATATAAGGGGATCTGCTAGAGGTTTGTTCACCTGAGTCATGAGTACGTTGGAGTTAGTACCACATAAATGGAATCCAGTCAAAACCTTTGTAGTTACCAAACTGACCTGCCATATATAGGCATTTCCATCACTGGAACCACTGAGTACATGAGCTGCATCAGGACTTATCGCTGACTGAAATTGTCAAAAACTTCTTTAGTTCCACGAAGTTTATATTCCAAGTTATGATCATGGAAATTGACAATGCCACTCACCTTAACAAAAAATGAATTAATTTGGCATCCTGTGAAAGTTTTCACTGGCCCTTTTTCTGGCTGAAGCACATTGTAGAGATAGATTCTGAAGAAACACGCAGATCCACAGAAGAAGAAAATATCAGATGTTTAAGCTTAATAAGAGAGAATATTAGGTTCTCTTTTTGTGCATAATAGGTGTAGTCTTCATATTAGCTGGTGAAAATTGTGACTTCGTGTGATACCCATCAGAACATTGGCATACCTGCTGTCCATGCATGAAGCAGCAATAAACACGCCATTTAAATCTTGAGATAAACTAGATACTCCATGTAATCGCTTTCCCTAAACAAGATCGAAAGCTGTTATAAATCAATCAAGAATTGCTAAACTATGAACGAGTTGGATCATTTGCCAATTAAAACCAACCGAACAAACTTAGCATCCCTAATCATAAAGGAGGGACCAGGTTAAATCATAGTTATTAATGAAACAAAATTTTGTAAAATGCTGCTCAATGTTGTGAAGGTCACAGAAAACATCGCTAGCCTATCATAACATGGCAATTTAACTTTATCATTACCTTATGGGATGACACATTAGGATGAGGGCATGCCTGGAGAATAGGACTCTTCAGGTTTCTGGTATCCCAAAACTTTATGGCACTGAAATTTAAAAGTAAAAGCAGTGAATAACACAAATCACGCGATAAACCCCACTTTGAAGTGCTTGCTCAGTTTGAGGAACATTGCAAGTTTTCTTAGACACCTGTCAACTGCTCCAGCAGTAGCAATGGAGATCTCATCTTTCAGGTAAAGGACTGAAGTAATGCTCATGGAAGTAGCCTGAAATAATTTCTGGCAGTAAGAAATAAATTGTGCATTCATAAGTATAGAATAGGGTCATAAAGGATATCTTCACGAGGACAAACCTTTCCACCTTTAACCCGCCGCTGACGAGGAGAAACGTGAGCCTTGTGGACTGCTGCAATTGACCTGAACAAAGAACACATATTAGAAACTGGTTTAAACTTTAAAGCTGCTAACTCTACCTGTCTTTTAAAATTCGTAATCTATTTGCTTTATTTTGACCTGAATCAGGCTGTTTAGTTGGGAAAGATACTAGAAGTGTTCCCAATTTTGCTCATGCGAATGAAACTAGAAGCAAGACAGCAATTGATAATGCTCTTTAATCACCATTTTGATCTTACGGTTATAATAAAGTACTTACGGTATGGAAAATATGTGACTGCTGCTGCACGAGCTCCTCAAGTCCCATAGGGAAAAGGAGCCATCTCTTGAACCAGATACAATAATATCTATTTAAAAGCAAATCGCATGTGGGGATCAGAACATGCCATATCTTTGAGTAAAGAAAGTATGGAAGGGAAAAAGAGTTATTCGAGGAAGAGAAGTAGGAAAAGCACAAACCTACCCTGATTCGTAGGATGAGAACAAATGGATTTCACACTCCCGGTGTGACCCATTAATGCTCTAATACACTGCTTTTCTTGTGCATCCCATACCTTTATCTGCTCACATACATCAAGATTACTTGTAAGTAATGGATATATTATTATACAAACTTTGTATAATGACCTTAGGAATTGTTAAGTTTCTACATAATTAAATATCACAGTCCACTTAGAAGGGTGAACCTTCACAGAAATTCTAATCAAAGACAATTGTATAAACACTACAATCAAGCAGTCAATATGCAAATGCTACTGTAACCAGATGCTTTGTCCTTAAAGTACATAGAACAGTTTTAAAACAACAACCAAAAACTAATTCAGTTGCTACTACATACAAATATCAGATATTTACTCACGCATTGATCGCCTGAAGCAGTTAAGATATTCATATCATCCTGCAAAGATCAAATGTATGTCATGTTAACAAGCTATAACTGAAAATCGATTGCAGGAAAACAAAAACACATGGAAACTATAGTAGTTTAGCAGATGCCTTTATTCATGTTTCAACATATCTAATAAAGTCAGACCTCTCTACAACAGCATCCCAATATAACAACACTTCACTATAAAAGCCAAGCTTTTCCGGAACCAATTTTCATGTTATGTTATAATATATGTTCTATATAACAGCAATTCGTTGTAACATACAAAAATATTCGGAACAAACAAGGCTGTTATAGAGAGGTTTGACTGTACATCCGACCCAATATATCTGAACGGCTTCATTTTAGGTTATCCTTGCAAAAACTAAAAAAGATGAATGCGGATTGAAGATTCGGGTATTCTTAAATCAAACTCAGACTCTAATAGTAATACATTTTAGGACAGAAATAAAAACATGGATGTCTGATTGGGGTGAAACTGTCTTATTTTCTTCTCTTTGAGCATTCAATTCGTTTCTTCCCCAGTCTTTGCTTGGAATTTAAACTCCTTAGTGTGGACCTCTTAGGATGCAATGCCCCGAAACTGCTTCTCTTTTCTGAACCTTTTTGGTGCTCCCCGAATATTGTTTCTATTAGTTGCTTTAACTCATGTCCAATTTTCAGTAATAGGAGTAAGTGATAGTCAAAGGCTCATTTCAGGTAAGGCCGGAAATTCAGAAAAGCTCAGGGAGGATGCATCGCCTCACTTAAGCTGTGTTTCAATGGAAGCAAGGCACTACGGATTGCCCATGACTTCTATCTTGAATCGAGCAGTACTAAACAATAAACATCATCAGCAAAGAGATATATCATTTGTTAAGGAAATCGTTATGATAGAACTTGTTACTTTTTTCTTGCATTTTATATGTGTATATTCATTTTTCTTCGTTGCACCTTTTTTAATAAAGCATGCACGCGCATACAGCCCGTATAGATTGCAGCTCTTTTTTTAAAGCTTTTTCCTTTGACAACACTGAGGAAAAATCTTGGTTATCAAATTAATTTGGAAGCTGAGATGTACCTTGATCCAACATACATCAAATATAGCATTTTCATGAGCGACCCACTCTGACATCTTAGATTTTTCTGTAAATTGCAAATTGATCAGGTAGAAGTCCAAGAAACATAACATCAAAGCAAAATTCAGAATTAAGAAAGAATTTTTAAGTAACAACTTACCTGCATTTTGCTGGTGTGTTGATGAAGGGGGAAATTTCAACCTGGTATTATACAAGCTAACATAGCCACCCTCATCAGCAACAGCAAGAATATGTGAATTTTCACTTGTCTGCATAACAACACAATATTAGTATATGACTTACCAACGTGTCAAAATTAAAATATATTTTGCAGTATTAGTATTGAGACTCATTTGATTCATAGATCCAACCTTGCAGAACGAGACGGCCATTGGAGGTGGCGTGTTGCCATTGTGCTCAACAGCGAGGGCACCAATTTGGTCAACCTCAGACGATTCAATGCTGATATATGGTCTTTTTTTAACTGGACAAGTACACAGATAAAGTCAGAAAAAAATTGAAATCAAACTGATGAACTCGTGTTAGTGACAATAGGCAGATTCAGCATAAAAAGCAGTGGGTATACTTGATCAATTTTCTTGGACTCGTAGAGTTTAAATTATAGATCTATCTCTAATTAGTATAGATATTTATAACACAAAAAGATAAAGAAGAGAAGAGATTTGAGGGAAACCTCGGAATCCGTGAAGTTCTCTTGATTTGATATCTTGGAAAAAAGATTGATGCTTATTTGATCCTTCCATTTAGAGCTCTTCAGTTACAGATTGTAACAATTGGGGATGAGTTCTATCACTTGAAACTCTTCGGAGCTGTAAAGGGATAGAGTAGAGAAGAAGAATGAGTGTGCCTAATTGCCTATGCTGCAGGTCGGATTTTGGCGCGAGGGTTGTAATCCGACAAGGCGGGAAATTTACTTGAATTTTTTCCCGCTGGCGCCTTGTTGCCGCGGGTTGAATTATGCAATTTTGCAGTATTATATATATATATAATGCTTCAATATAATAATACGATAATTATTAGTATAGTCACAAATTTAATTTGGAAAATTTGTGCTTTTAGTTCCTTAAATATCGTGATATTTGGTTAAACACATTTAACTTTTAATTAATTGAAATGTGCATTTTTTTATCCATTTGCTTGTGAATATTCACAATTTCCTTTTCTTTTTTTTTTTTAATTCCCCTGCTCTTTGATCCCCTTTGTTAGATTGCTCCTTTAATTACTCAACCCACTATCCTGAATTTGTAGGTGGGGGTGCTGACCATATGAGCAACCCCCTTGTCGAATATTCACAAATTAAATGAATTACTCCTATTAACCATTATATCATTTAATTGCTCATGTTGTATGTTTAGTTTGCATTGTTACTCCATCTATGAGAGTAATATAGTTGTAACTTTACAAATAATCTAAGTAAAATTAATCCAAATAGTCGCTTATCCAATCGTTAAAATTAAAAATAGCTAATGAATATATAATATATGCATAACTTATGTTTTATATATATAATATATATAATCAATGTAAAATCTATGTATATGGTTATAAAGAGTAAACGGTGAATATCACAGGCTATTTGTATAAAGATTCCCAAAAACATATATAGCTTAATTGAAGGCTAAATATGCTTATCATTTAAATCAAGGACCAGAATTAGAATTTACAAACAATTGAGGTACCGTATGCAAAGCTTTTTCCACTTTAAATCCATCTAGGTAGTTTTTTTGCGAGAATATTCCTTTGCCAAAGGCTTTATTCCTTTTTTTTTTTTTGGAGAAGTGGATAATATTATTAATAACAACTACGGTGGCATTACAACATTAATACTAATAGTAGGAATAACACTTAGGTTTTCAAACATTGCTAGTTTGTTACATATGAAACTTGATAAGAGCCTAGTAGTAGGTGTTGCATCTTTGTCATCTTGGATCGCCCTCTTGACCAGGTCTGATGGGGAGTTGAAGATATTTATAGTAGGAGTAGGTTGTTGTTTGGAGCCCAATTTACTCAAAAAGTGTGTCACCTTGTTTCCTTCACGGAAGCTATGTCGGACCACCAATTTCTTCAACAAGCACCTACATTCAATGATAGTGTTAGTGTAGGCAGGGAAGCTATTGTGCTCAAGTAGTTGAATTATATCCGTCGAATCAGTTTCAATCTCCAAGGGAGCTAATTCTTTATCATTTGCAAGCTTTAGCCCTGCATGAAGTGCTAATAACTCTGCATGTGTAGGGTTGTAAGCTTTGATCTTTAGCAAAGCCTACTATCATGTTGCCTCGAGTATTTTTTATAAGTCCCCCAATACCTCTTGGCTTATGTTTACCCAAAAAAGAAGCATCTATATTTAGTTTATATGTTTGAGGTGGTGGTGGGTACCATTTTATGTGGATAGTTTTTTTGTGCGTAGAGCTTGTGTATTTACAAGCTAGTAGTTTAAATTCAATGGTATGTATGGTAACCATTTGGACATTAAGAGGTTTAGAGAGGTTATGGAAACAGTTATTATTTCTATTTAACCACAGGTTCTAAATTGCAAATGGGAATACGTCTTCCTGAGTTATACAGTTATGGGTAGCGGGTATTGGGAGATCTTTGATTGATAACAACCACTGTTTGTTATTTGGGAGAGCATTAGTATCAATTCTCTTACTGCTCCAAAATGTGTGTGCAACTATGCATTGGGGGAATATATGGGTGATGGTTTCTTCTGCTTCTCTACATATTAGGCATACATTGTTGTTAGTGACTCCAATTTGGTGGAGGTAAGACTTAATGGAGGGTCTATTTTTATAGCATTGCCAGAGAAAGAATTTGATTTTGTTAAGGGTATCAAGTTCCAAATCCTGTCATATTCAGTGCCAATTTGGAGGTGTTGATGAAGTGGTGTGTAGACTGAATGGGTGGAGAAGGTGCCATTTGTATTAAGCGACCAAATGGGGGATGTCTATGGACATTGGATTTTTTGAAAGAGAGATGAATGAGATATCATTTTAATATTCTCTGGGAGTTCAAAGGAGATTTGTGACCAATTCCACTGGTCATTTCTCCAAACCTGGGCGAGGGTTAGGTTGTTATCATTTTTATTAAGAGGACCTTGAATGGCAGATCGAATATTAGGGGGTATTGGGAGTCCAGTTACCATAATAAAAATGAATGGAATTCTCATTGCCAACAACCCATGAGATTTCTTTAGTAATGGTTTCATACCCTCTCAAAATATTTTGCCAAATGAAGGAAGTGGTTTTGGCATTTGCTCTAGGACTATATTTTTGAATTAGGGTGTTTGCCCATATTGTCGAGGGATTGGTGAATAATCTACATGCTAATCCTGCTAGGATGGCTTGATTTTGTGCGTTGCTTTAGGAATTCCCAATCCTCCTAGTTTTTTAGGAAGGGTCACAACATCCCATGAGATGTAGTGGATCCTTTTTATGGTGAGGAGTTGTACTCCAAATAAAGTCACGCTGGATTTTATCAATTTGATGTTGAATCTTTTTTGGAAGAGATATATATTGCGTGGTATGATTTGGAATGGCATTGAGGGCAGCTTTTGCTAGAACTGTGCGACCTGCAAGAGTTAGGAAGTTTGTTTTCCAATTTGAAAACTTGTTATGCATATTATCAATTACAAATTGGAAGTCGAAAGGTTTTGGTTTGTTATTGAGAATAAGGAATCCCAAATACTTACCAAATTGAGTTGTTGGATTAATATTGAATAAGTCAATTGTATAATCCTTAATGGCAAGTGAGCAGTTATTTGAAAAGAGGATTTTGGATTTGGTGTTATTTATTTTTTGGTCAGATAGAGAATAAAAAGTGGTTAGAGAATGGTGTATGGTGTTGAT
This sequence comes from Nicotiana sylvestris, assembly GCF_000393655.2. Lineage (NCBI taxonomy): Eukaryota > Viridiplantae > Streptophyta > Magnoliopsida > Solanales > Solanaceae > Nicotiana > Nicotiana sylvestris. The sequence goes on along the minus strand of NC_091058.1, from coordinate 123,243,759 downwards.
AGTTTTTCATTGGCCTGTGCCATAAATGTTAGGTCATCTGCATAAAATAAGTGTGACAATTAAGGTCCTTTGGTCCCAATTTTGATGGGCTCCCACAGAGTTAGGTCGACTTGGTGGTTGATGCATACAGACAACAATTTTATTTATAAGATGATAAATATAGAGATATAGGATCGCCTTATCTGATACCTCTCGTGGGCTCAAAGAAATTGGTCTGTGTACCATTAACCAGGACAATTATCTTGCTTGTAGAGATGCAGTTCATGATTAGGTTAGTGATCTTTAGTGGAAATCGAAAGAAAGCTAAGGCCTTGTAGACAAAAGGCCATTCTAATATGTTGAATGCTTTTTCTAGATCAATTTTGATTATTAGTTGCCCTTTCACCCCTTTTGTTTTTTTAAGTTGGTTAATAGCTTCTTGAATAATAATAGTATTATCACATGCCCTCCTCCCTTTTAAGAAGCTAGATTGGCATGGGCTGATGAGTTTATTTAGGAAAGGTTTGATGTGGTTAACAATAATTTTGGTGATTATTTGTTGGTAGTATTACATAGGCCTATTGGCGGAAATTTTTGAGGTTATTTGCATGTTTGAATTTGGGAATGAGGCACAATAAAGTGTGATTCATTTTATCAGGAATGTTGGTGTTGTCAAATATTTTCTTGCATAGTTGGATAATTGAGGGACCCACTATATCCCAATATCTTTGGTAGCAAAATGGGTATATGCCATCAGGACCTCGGGCCTTATGTGGCTTGAAAGAATAGACAATACAGATGATTTCTTGAGTGTCTAATGGCCTGTCTAGTGAGGAGAGGTCGATATTGGCAAGTTAGTATGCGCATTTTTTATAGCTTTCCAGTCTGATTGAGTATTATTAGTTGTGAATACATTTTGGAAATATTTGTGAGTGTGATCAATGATTTTGCAATGATCAGTTATCCAATTTTCATTATTATCTTTAAAAAAGGATATGTTGTTGCGCCTACGCCTATTGAGCACAGAAATATGAAAGAATTTTGTATTGACATCGCCCTCATTGAGCTAATTAATACGAGATCTAATCTTCCAATGGTCCTCCTTAAGACGAAGAGTATTATTATACTATGTGAGTAACATTTGTTCCAAGTTTCTAAGGAACGTGCTAGTTGTATAACTAGGTGAAATTTGGTTTCCCCTTAGTCTGGCCAGAATTCTTTTTTTGTTAGCAAAAATATCTCCAAATTTTTGGGCACTCCATTCTTTAAAAAAAATAAATAATAATAATTACATCACTGAAATTCCTATTTATCCAACTTTGTTTGACAACCTTACTGAACTTAGGGTGGCTTAGCCAATATTTTTCTAGCCTAAAAGGTTTGTTAGTATTGGTAGAAATGGAATTTGTTAGCCTGATTAATAGCGGATTATGATCGGAATAAGTTTTGGGCAGTTGGGTTATGGTTACTGAGGGGTAGGATTCTAACCAGGCTTCATTAGCAAGACATCGATCTAGTCTTTCTAGGATAAGTCCATGCCTCCTATTTCTATGGTTTGACCACGTATAACGATAACCCTTGAACCCTAGATCAATTAAATTACAGTAATTTATACAAGATCAGAATCTCGAAGTCCTATTATTACTAATATGCCTGCCTCCCCATTTTTTGTCCTGAGTCAGTACATCATTAAAGTCGCCACCTATAAACCAATGCCCTTGTACTGATCAAAAATAGACCTAAGATTTTCCCAAAGAGTTATTCTATTAGCTACATAAGTACTTGCGTAGATGGCACTAAAATACCAAGGGTTATGATTGGGAAGTATCTGGACTAGGGCATGTAGCTCTTGATCGGTCTGCCTAACACGTTCCACAGCCACCATGATGTCCATCCACATAATTACTAGACCACCAGCTCTTCCAACTGCTAGAATCTCAATTAGGTCTAAAAAATTGAAGTCTACCCTAAGAATTGCATGGTTCTCCATTTTGGTCTCCAATAATGCTACCATGCATGGATTATAGTTGTTAACCAACTCTCTAAAGTTGCATCTAAAATCAGCATTATTTGCGCCTCTAACGTTCCAAATGATTATGCTAGTGGGTGTATTCATGATTGAGGAATAGTTTTGGAGAGTGGCTTCACTAGGGTTGGTTCCCCTCATCCTGAACTGACTGTCCCTTAATGTTGGATTCAGCAGGACATCATACTTTGTTGTGGCTGTGGTGATTGGTGGTGTTATCTCGATTGAGCATTTTTGGAGAGCTATCAGGCAGCGGAGTACGTACTTTTTGTCTTCCCTCTCCGGAAATAGCATAAGGGCTATATCTCTTATTGTTGAGATTTCTGTGAAGGAGCTTCTTCCCGGAGGGTGGGGAATCACCACCTCTTCTGCTTCTTGCACTTCCTGGTCTGGATTTGCTGCTTGTTCCATCGGAGCACCCATATGTGGTTGATGTTAAGCTGGTTGGGGTATCCAAGGAAAGAATAGCGGATTTATCTCTATTATCTCCTAGGGTGGGAAGAAAGGAAGATCGAACATTTGATTCATGTTCAGTAGAGGATTGAAGTGTTGGGGAAAATTCCAGTGGTTGTGCATGGGGTGGTATAGTGCAGGAGCTACTGTCGTAACCAGTGGGTCGAGAATGTTGGCCATCCACAAATGATTCATGTAATTGTCCAGTGACATTCTCATCCCCTCTGTCACAACCTGGGCTAGAAAGTTTGGGTTCTGGATGATCACCATGATTTCCTGCCCTTCTATTATCATTGAGAAGAAAAGGGCTTAACCACGGAGGCCCTGCTCGATCCACGAAGTTGGTTGCTGGTCTGGGTGTTGTGGCTGTGTTACATACACTAAGTTTGGAATTTGCATGAGGTTGTTGAGATTGTTCAAAGTGGGAGGTTGGAAAGAATTCATGGGCACTCTGTGAGTTAGTAGTGCCAGTCGATTCCGTTTGTTTAGGGGTAGCAGTATATTTGGCATTGTCTTTTAGACTGATATCTTTTAAAAGGGGTATGGAAAGCTGATTTGAAGGGGAGAATGATTGCAAATCTTTTGTGGAAGATTGAAATTGCTTATGATTGAGTGAGTTGGGCGTGTAGGAGTATATAGAATCAGTTCGATGAGTTATTTCCATAGGTATGTCCATTTGGGCGACCTCTATTGACAAGTGTTGATCCGTGTATTGGGTTATTTATGACTTGTCGTTTGTGGATTGCATTTTGTTTGCATGAAAGTTATGATGCTTAGCTAAGTTAGAGCTGTCGGTAGGATTTGGATTTGGCAGCAAATTGGGTTGCAAGTGTTTAGGGTTTTCATTAGTTTAGCCACGTTTATTACACGTGTCGACTCCATAGTGGTTGTGTTCTTTGGTTGTATCGAAGAGTTTAGGCGTGGGGTAGAGTGAACGTTTTGCAGTGGATTGTTTGTGGGAATACTGTTTTCTTCGTATTCTTCTTCTTCTTGGAGAGACCAAATTTATTGGGGGAGATTTGGTATTGGCTATTAATTTTCTACTTTTCTTCATAGTCTATTGTTTGTAGAATTAGCGATTAGTCATGTTTTATTAGTTAAGCTAGAGCTAGGGCAGTGAGAATATTCATAGTCTTTTGATTTGAAAGCAAGCTTTTGGGTATGAAGGTACTTACCTGTAGCGGCTTCGAAGATTTTTACATTAATACCTCGGTCTCCACCTTGTGAGATTGTGTGTTGTATCAATGGATGATATTGGTTCTTCCTCGTCATTCTTGGAGGGGTTCTCCTTCTTCTGTCAAAAGACACAGTTTGCCATTGGTCATTGGTGTAGTTGATGGTGGTCACCGCTTGGACCTCTGCGTCAGTGGGTAGAGATGGAGCTTTAGTATGGGTACAGCACTGGATGGTATGGCCTAGCCTGCCACAGAGTTTGCCGAGGATTTGCTCTCCTTCATAGATGATTTGGTGCATGTATTTGCCTATGAAGATGCAAGTTTGGACTGGTTCGTCAAGAGGCATCTCAACACACAGACGTGCATATTTTTCTCGTAGTGTTGCACTAGTACATGCATCAATCTTCAGTAACCGTCCAATGGTGTTGCCTATCCAAATAGCTGATCTTTCCTGTGTTGCCTCGCTTGCGATGAAATTTGGTTCCCATTTCTTTATAGAGAGGAAAAAACCATTGACAAACCATGGACCATTCTGTAATGCAGTGATAATGTTTTCCTCGTTGTTAAATTTCACAATGAAGTAATCAGATCCAAGATCAATGAGAGGAAATTTTCCGATGATTTCCATATTTCTTATATTTTCCTTTTTAAGTATTGATGTTGTATGCGTTTTCCCAGAAGCTTAATGATCAATGAGTATTTCCATGGTTGGTACATTCGATTTTTATCTTCACCTGATAGTTGGATTGACCTTATGCCTTGGTGTAGTTCCTGTGAGTTTGTGTCCATGGACGCCTCTGATGGGTTATGGACTTCTTTTTCAAATTCATTTTCCATTAGGTCAATATTCATCATATACTCTGGTGATAGTAGTTTTTCTTTGAAAGAGGATTGCTGATTCTTATTAGTAACAATAGTAGTTGTGCTAATATCGAGGTTTGGGAGGGATATAGGGATGTTCTTTATCAGTTTTTTCTTTTTCCATAACAATAGGGAAAGGTTGTTTAGTTGAGTTTGTGGAAAGAGAACTTAGAGAGAAGGAGGAGCTTCTCTCTATATTAGTGCTTCTGTGCACGAATATAAACTTTCTGCCAAAGGCTTTATAATTCTACTTTGTTTCCTTACAACATACATCTAGCTACTGTTATTAATTATCTCATAGATGTCCAGTTGATGTGAATTTTTGTCTTCAATAATTTATGCATAATTGTGTCGAACTAATGAATTTGGATTGGTGCAGATCGCAATTATCCTTCAGAAACAGCATCTCAATGAACTGACAATGAGTTTGGAAGTATCCAACTTCACTCTCATAATAGAACGAAGAGAATGTTTTAGAGGACATTGATGCTGAAAGACAATCTCTTCCTATTTTGTGGCAGATTCTGAGCATATGCAACATCCAAGGTTGTGGTGACACGTATTACGCACCAATGCAAAGAACAAATATCATGTGTTTATGCCTGCAAATAATGGAATCATGTTTTGGGCAGAGGTATTCCTCGTTCGGTTTGAGTCGGTGTTTTAAGAGGCATAGGCGTAAGGCGAGGTGTTTTACATATGTCTCAGCGAGGCTTTACATATGTCTCAGCGAGTCGTAAGCCCCGAGGCACGGGGCGTAAGCCCCATGGTATTTAGTTTTAATATTCTATAATATAATATAATTACAGTAAATATTATAAACATGTAAAATTGCATAAAAATTAACGAAAACTATAAATATGTGATATATATATATATATATATATATATATGCTCCATCCCCCATAAAAAAAATAATTAAAATAATCTATTACACGCTAATTACAAGCACAAGTAACTTGAATCGAAAAGAATTAAGTTTTTTACATGGAGGAACAAAAAGGATGACTAACCTATAATTTGAACTATGAACTTGCTGCTATGAAACAGAATTGAAAAGACCATAAATTAGGGTTTCAATCAATATAAAAGGTCTTGACTTTTAAATTTAGTACATTTCAGTTTCTTTTTAAAACTTTTGAGTAATTACAAGCTGATTTTTGACAATTTGGGTATTATATGAAAGACTTATTCAAAAAAAAATTGTTTTAATTTTAAAAAGTCTTTGTGGTTTACGGCTTAGTACAAAAATGATCCTCAAACTCCTGGGCGTACGCCCCGAATTGCTGGGCATACACTTATTGAGACTTTTGTCCCACACTCTCGCCTTGGGGCATTTTTGGTGCGCTTCGCCCTAGGGCTCGCCTTGAAAATCCCTTTTAAAACACTGGTTTGAGTTGATTTTTTCCTAAAAAGAAATCATATCAAATAAGGCGATTTTCACATATTGGAACAAAACCAAACAAGTCGTTTTTATCTATTCAGTTTTTGTTGCTCTTCGGATTTTTCGGTTATTTGTTGGGTTTTTTAAAATATGAGACATACACTACAAATACTATTTCGACAAATTTCATCATAACACCATCAAATCAGTTACTCTTTGAAAAATTTATCATCTACCAAGATATATTTATGAAAAATTAATTAAATAGTAATGAATAATTTAAGGATTAAATTCAAAATAAATTATTTTAAAACATAAAATAGATTCTTGGTAGTTTCTAGCAAAAGAAAACTACCGATCACACTAGAATGTAAATACAAAGAATGAGAATATTATAATAGGAAAGAACAAAACTAAAAGTACAAACGATTAATATGTACCATAAATTTTAAAAACATTATATACACAAACATACATATGTGCGTGTGATAATAAGTTTTAAATAGGTATTTTTATAGTCAGTTTGATTTGATTTTTGGATTATTTTTTTATTAAAATCAAACCCAAAAGGTATTGATTTTTTGTCGTTTTGATTCGGTTTGGTTTGATTTTTCGTGAACACCTCTAGTTTTGGGTAATTTGTCAGATAAAGTATAATATATAGTCTTTTTTTTTTCGACAAACATAGACTCCTTTCGGTTCTCTTCAAGTGATTTTTGGTTGTTTTCACACATAATAAAAAAATTACCTTTTAATATTAATTAACTGTCACGACCTCGGTTCGCCCTCCGTGAACCATCGTGACGGCACCTAGTCTTTACGACTAGGTAAGCCTAACAATGCGGAAAAATAAACCAATTTGAGGAAGAAATAATAAAAACGAAATAGTGAAATAAAACAGTGTTTAAAGGTGTCGTTCGGCATACACAATAACAACTCTCGAAATCTGAATGCATTTTCCAAAACCCGAAATCTCATGATCACAAGCCTTTGAATGTCTTCAAGTATCTAACTCTAGAACGTCTAACAAGAAACGAAAGTACAGAAGGGCTAATACAAAAGGGAGAGTAGAAAGGGACTCTTCGGTCTGCGGACGCTGCAGATATACCTTGGAGTCTCTATAAGCGCCTCGTCTCACGAGTGATAAGCCTAAGTGGAGGTATCTAGATCTGCACATGAAAACATGCACAGAAAGGGCATGAGTACACCACAACAGTACTTAGTAAGTGTCAAGCCTAACCTCGATCGGGTAGTGACGAGAAAGGTCAGGGCTCTACTGAGATTAAAGAAAACATAAGGTATGACAGTATAAGATAAAGCAGTACAGTTGAAAGACAATAATAAGAATTAATACAGGATAATAAGGAAAACAACAACTGAAACAGAGGCAGCACAATCACAAGGAATACCACTCTTTAAAATCCGGGGATCTCTCAGTATCTCGAGGATCTCTTAGTACCCTCAATATATGCTAGGGATCTCTTGGTATCCCGAGGATCTCTTGGTACCCTCAATGTATGCTAGGGATCTCTTGGTATCCCGAAGATCTCTTGGTATCCTTAATATACGCTAGGGATCTCTTGGTATCCCGAAGATCTCTTGGTATCCTCAATATACGTGCTGGGGATCTCTCGATATCCCACACTCCAGTTCAAGTCAAATACATGCAGGGGATCTCCCGAGATGTCGTCCCGTAGTCCCAAAGTAAAGCACATAGCAATAACACCAAAGAGTACTCAATTAAACATAAACTTCATACCAAGGTAAAATAGGTAATTCTAACCTAGTATGCTTCTCATAATACAAACAAGGCAGTTAAGCAAATAAAGCAGTTAAGTCTTAGACATGTTTCTCTAAGCTAGCAACAAACTTAAATTTCAAGTAATGTAAGCAGAAAAGGGAAAACACAATTAAAGCTACTTTAGTGAAAATAGAATTTTCAACGATTAGCACAAGTACGCACTCGTCACCTCACGTACAAGGCATTCAATTATCACAATACCAATCCTAAGGAAAATGTCCCCCACACAAGGTTAGGCAAGCCACTTACCTCGAACCAACTCAAAATCAACCCGAAACCATGCTTTTGCCACGAGTACTCGACTCTAAATGGCCCAAATCTATTCAATCCAATAAAATCATGTAAATAACATTTCAAGTAACTGATTCTACAAATAAATTATAAGCTGATACACGAAATTAGGTAAAATAACCAAAACGCCCCTCAGACCCACATCTCGAAATCAGGTAAAATTTACATTTTCAGACTCCTCATACTCTTACGAGCTCATTTATATCAAAATTATCCCAATCCGACATCAAAATCGTGATCCAAATTCAAATGTTAGGTCTAAGAACTTTTCCAACTTTTCTTCAATTTTTCCACCCCAATTCGAATTTAAAGGATGAATTTAAGCATAGATTCGTGGAAAACAAGCAAAACCGAGTAAGAATTGCTTACCCAAAACATCCATGTGAAAATCCCTCTCAAAATCGCCAATCCCGAGCTCCCAAATCAATTTTTAACTTTTTGAAACTAAACCCTCGAAACTTCGATTTTCAGCCCAGCAAATCCTCTCCTGCGGTGCACCAATTGCATCTGTGATACCGCTTCTGCGGTTCTCACTTAAAACTTCCTTTTACGCACCTGCGACCCATATGCCGCATCTGCGGTCATGCAGGTGCGGTAAGACATCCGCTTCTGCGGGTTCCTGCACACTTTCCTCTTGGCCGCTTCTGCGGCTTGACTCCGCATCTGCGGGAGTCACATCTGCGGCCTCTCAACCGCAGATGCGGTTATGACAGCAACCCAAAAGACTTCAGCTGCAAATTCCAACTTTCCAACTTCCCGTTAACCACCCGAAATCATCTCGAGGCCCCCAGGACCTCAACCAAAAGCAGAAACAAGTCATATACCACTATCCAAACTTATGCAAATCTTCCAAACACCTCAAACAACATCGAATCAACCAATTAGCATCAGATTCAAGCCTAAGAACTTCAAAAACTCTCCAAATACGCTTTCGATCAAAAAGTCTATCAAAGCTCGCCCGAATGACCTGAAATTTTGCACACACATCACATTCAACATTACGGAGCTATACAACTTCTGGAATTCCATTCTGACCCTCGGATCAAAATCTCACTATCGAACCGGGAACTTCAAAAATTCAACTTTCGGCATTCCAAGCCTAAATTAGCTATGGACCTCCGAAACATAATCCGAACATGCCTCTGAGCCTGAAATCACCCAACGGAGCTAATGGGACCAACAAAAATCCATTCCGAGGCTGTCTTCACACTGCTTCGGCTATGGTCCAAATTCTAAAGCTTAAGCTCTCCTTTAGGGACTAAGTGTCCCAAAATACTCCGAAACTCAAAACCGAACATTCCGGCAAATCAAAATAGCAGAAACAAACAAGGGGAAAGCAGTTAATAGGGGATCAGTGCATTAATTCTTAAGACGATCGGTCGGGTCGTCACATCCTCCTACACTTAAACATTCATTCGTCCTTGAAAGAGCATAGAGACATACCTGAAGTAGTGAAAAGATGAGGGTAACGGCTGCGCATATCCTGCTCGGTCTCCCAGGTCGCCTCCTCGACCAGCTGACCCCGCAACTGAACCTTCACTGATGCAATGTTCTTTGACCTCAGCTTTCTAACCTGCATGTCCAATATTGACATTGGCTCCTCAACATAAGATAGATCTTTGTTCAATTGGACTGAACTGAAATCTAACACGTGCGACGGACCACCGTGATACCTTCGAAGCATTAAAACATGAAGTACCGGATGAACTCCTGCCAAGCTGGAGGTAGGGCAAGCTCATAAGCAACCTCCCCAACATGCTGCAGTATCTCAAAAAGACCAATAAACCTTGGACTCAACTTCCCTTTCTTCCCAAATCTCATAACGCCCTTCATAGGCGATACCCAAAGCAAAACCCGCCCTTCTACCATATAGGAAACATCACGAACCTTCTGGTCCGCATAACTCTTCTGTCTGGATTGGGCTGTACGGAGTCTATCCTGAATCACTTTAACCTTCTCTAAAGCATCCTGAACCAAGTCTGTGCCCAATAATATAGCCTCGCCCGGCTCAAACCAACCTACCGGAGATCTACACCGCCTACTATATAAAGCCTCATACGGTGCCATCTGAATGCTGGACAGATAGTTGTTGTTGTAGGTAAACTCCGCCAATGGCAAGAACTGATCCCAAGACCCTCCAAACTCAATCACATATGCACGAAGCATATCCTCAAGAATCTAAATAGTGCACTCAAACTGTCCATCCGTCTGAGGGTGAAATGTTGTACTCAACTCCACCCGAGTACCCAACTCATGCTGAATGGCCTCCAGAACCGTGATGTGAATTGAGTACCTCTATCTGAAATGATGGAAACTGGAATACCATGCAGACGAACAATCTCTCGGATATAAATCTCCGCCAATGCTCCGAAGAATAGGTAGTACACACAAGAATAAAGTGTGCGGACTTGGTCAGCCGATCCACAATCACCTAAATGGCATCGAACTTTCTCAAAGTCTGTGGGAGCCCAACTACAAAGTCCATGATGATCCGCTCCCACTTCCACTCCGGAATCTCTATCTGCTGAAGCAACCCACATGGTCTCGGGTGCTCATACTTCACCTGCTAACAATTGAGGCACCGAGCTACAAACCCAACTATATATTTCTTCATCTGCCTCTACTAATAGTGCTGCCTCAAATCCTGGTACATCTTCGCAGCACCCGAATGGATGGAATACTGCAAATTGTGGGCCTCCTCTAGAATTAATTCCCGAATCCCATCAACATTGGGTACACAAATCCAAGCCTGCATCCTCAATACCCCATCATCACCAATAGTCACATATCTGGCATCACCGTGCTGAACCTTGTCCTTGAGGACAAGCAAATGAGGGTCATCATACTAACGCTCCCTGATACGATCAAATAAGGAAGACCGAGAAACCACGCAAGCTAGAACCCGGCTGGGCTCCGAAAGATCCAATCTCACAAACTGGTTGGCTAAGGCCTGAACATCCATCGCCATAGGCCTCTTCGATGCTGGTAAATAAGCTAAACTCCCCAAACTCTCTGCCCGGCGACTCAAAGCATTGGACGCCATATTGGCCTTGCCTGGGTGATACAAAATAGTGATATCATAGTCCTTTAGCAACTCTAACCACCTCCTTTGGTGCAAATTTAGATCCTTTTGTTTGAATAGGTGATACAAGCTCCGATGATCAGTATAAATCTCACAAGTCACACCGTATAAATAATGACGTCAGATCTTTAAGGCGTGAACAATGGCAGCCAACTCAAGGTCATGGACAAGATAATTCTTCTCGTGAACCTTCAACTGTCTGGACGCGTAGGAAATCACCCTACCGTACTACATCAAAACCGCTCCAAGGCCAATCCTCGAGGCATCATAATAGACAGTATAAGACCCCGAACCTGTAGGTAAGATCAAAACTAGGTCCGTAGTCAAAGCTGTCTTGAGCTTCTGAAAGCTCGCCTCACACTCTTTTGTCCACTAGAACGGAGTACCCTTCTGGGTCAACCTGGTCATAGGGGCTGCAATCGATGAAAACCTCTCAACAAAACAACAGTAATAACCTGCCAAACCAAGAAAACTGCGGATCTCTGTAGCTGAGGATGGTCTGGGCCAACTCTGCACTGCCTCTATTTTCTTCGGATCCACCTAAATACCCTCACTCGACACCACGTGGCCTAAAAATGCCATAGAATCCAACCAAAACTCACATTTCGAGAACTTAGCATATAACTTCTTTTCTCTCAAAGTCTGAAGCACTGTCCTCAGGTGCTGCTCATGATCTTCCCGACTCCGGGAATACACCAGAATATCATCAATAAAGACAATGATGAATGAGTCAAGATATGGCCGGAACACACTGTGCATCAAATGCATAAAAGGTTGTTGGGGCATTGGTCAACCCAAATGACATAACAAGGAACTCGTAATGACCATATCGAGTCCTGAAAGCAGCCTTCGGGATATCTAGCTCCCGGATCTTCAACTGATGATACCTTGAACGCAAGTCAATCTTAGAAAACACTCATGCGCCCTGTAGCTGGTCAAACAAATCATCAATATGAGGCAAAGGATAACAGTTCTTCACTTTAACTTTGTTCAACTAGCGATAATCAATGCACATACGCATAGAACCATCCTTCTTCTTCACAAAACAGGATAGGAGCACCCCAAGGTGATACACTGGGCCTAATAAAACCCTTATCAAGCAATTCCTATAACTGATCCTTTAACTCCTTCAACTCAGGAGGAGCCATATGATGCGGAGGAATAGAAATGGTCTGAGTGCCCGGTAATAGATCAATGCCAAAATCAATATCTCTATCGGGCGGCATGCCCAAAAGATCAGTTGGAAATACATTAGGAAAATCTCGTACTACTGGGACTGAATCAACTGAAGGGGTATCAATATTGACATCTCTCACATAAGCTAAATACGTGTCACACCCTTTCTCAACCATACGCTGAGCCTTAAGGAAAGAAGTAACTCTACTGGGAGTGTGATCTAAAGCACCCCTCCACTCAACATACAGTACACCTGGCATAACTAGCGTCACGGTTTTGGCGTGACAATCAAGAATAGCATAATGGGGTGATAACCAGTCCATACCCAAGATAATATCAAAGTCAACCATGCTGAGCAACAATAAATCGGTTGTGGTCTCAAAACCACTAAGAGCAACCAAACACGACCGATAAATACGGTCCATAACAAGAGAATCTCCCACAGGAGTAGAAACATAAATAGGGGAACTCAACGAATCCCAAGGCACACCCAAAGGCGGATCAAAATAAAAAGACATATAAGAGTAAGTGGAGCCTAGATCGAATAGAACCGATGCATCTCTATGACAAACCAATACAATACCTGTGATGACAAAACCAGAGGCAACAACCTCGGTACAGGCAAAAAGGGCTTAGTATCTGGCCTGGCCTCCCCATCTAGGGTGACCTCTACCTCCCCGACCTCCACCTCCAGTTGGCTGAGCAGGTGGGGTAGAAACTGGAGCTGTAATCATAGCCTGAGAACTCTGCGGGGCACGCTGTGGCTGAGAAGTCTGTGGAGGCACACTCCTCCCAAGTCTAGGGCAATCCCTCACCACATGGCATGTGACACCACAATAAAAACAAGCTCTAGGAGGATGTGACAGCTGTGACTGGCTCGGTCCAAGTCTGCTGGACTAACCTCTGAAAGCACCTCACGTAGGAGGCGCGCTAGATACCGGAGGTGCATAATAAGGCTCCTAATGCCTGGGAGGAGCTGAAATACCACTGGCTGCTGGAAAAGCTGAATGAACAGGGCGACTCATATAACCCCTACCATAACGATCTGCAGCTGGGGCATGAGCACCAAAATAATGGCCCGACTCTCGAGACCTCTTGGCTTTCCTCTCCTCTCTCTCCCTAGCATGCATACCCTCAATACTCCTAGTAATGCTCACCACCTACTGATAAGAAATATCCATCTCCAACTCACGAGCCATGCTAGACCTTATGCTGGGAATAAGCCCCTCAATACACCGGTGAACCCTTTCGCGAACAGTAGAAACCAAGGCTGGGGCATGTCTAGCCAAACTGGTGTAACAGATAGCATACTCTGAGGTAGTCATAGCACCCTGGCGCAAATGCTTAAACTCTGCGCGCCATGCATCCCTGAGGCTCTGAGGAACAAACTCCCTCAAGAACATATCTGAAAATCGAGTCCAAGTTAGTGAAGTTGCCTCATCCAAACTGTCTAGCTCATAGGTGTGCCACCACTCATAGGCGGCTCCTCGAAACTGGAAGGCAGTGGAAGACACCCCACTCAATCCTGATATACCCATAGTGTGGAGGATATAGTGACACTCCTCCAAAAATCCCAGGGCATCATTTGAGGCTAACCCACTGAATACAGAAGGATCGTACTTTTTGAACCTCTCAAGCCTCTGCTGCTCATCCTCTGAAACCGCTGCTCTGTCCTCGGACTGACCTGGGGCTACAGGCTATACAAGAATAATCTCTAGGACCTGATCAACTTGCACTCACTGCTAAGGAGTGCGGGCGGCAGGAGTCTGTGCTCCTCCCCCGGCCTGAGATGTAGTTGAAGTAAGGGGAAGCAACCCTGCCTGAGCCAAAGTGGTGTACATGCTCATGAACCGTGCCAGAGCCTCCTAAAGTGTTGGAGTAGTAGTAGCAGTAGGCGTATCCGGCGCCTGGACTACGGCTGGAACTGCTGGTAGTACCTCAGTGGTAGCTCACACAGGTGCTCTGGCTGCACCATGTGTGCGTCCTCAACCTCTACCCCGGCCCCGGCCTCTAACGGCTGCAGTAGGGGGTGCATGTGCCTGATCATCTCGGGTAGCGCGTGTCCTCACCATCTGTGAGAGAATAGAATACAGAAGTTTAGAATTGTGATATCAAAATCTCGCATGACAAGGAAATCAAATGAAGTGGAATTTTCCTAACAGTTACATAGCCTCTCATAGATAGGTACAGATGTCTCCGTACCGATCAACGAGACTATAATAAACTAGCTTGTGATTTATGACTCCTATAAACGTAGAGCTTTGATACCAACTTGTCACGACCCGGGTTTGCCCTCTGTGAACCATCGTGACGGCATCTTGTCTCTACAACTAGGTAAGCCTAACAATGCTGAAAAATAAACTAATTTGCGAAAGAAATAATAAAAACAAAATAGTGAAATAAAACAGTGTTTAAAGGTGCCGCTCGACATACACAATAACAACTCTGAAATCTGAATACATTTCCCAAAACCCGAAATCTCATGATCATAAGCCTTTGAATGTCTACAAGTATCTACCTCCAGAATGTCTAACAAGAAACAAAAGTATAAAAGGGCAAATACAAAAGGGAGATTAGAAAGGGACTCTTTTGTCTATGGACGAGGCAGATATACCTCGGAGTCTCTATAAGCGCCTCGCCTCACGAGTGATAAGCCTGAGTGGAGGTATCTGGATCTGCACATGAAAAACATGCGTAGAAAGGGCATGAGTACACCACAACGGTACTTAGTACGTGTCAAGCCTAACCTCGATCGGGTAGTGACGAAGAAGGTCAGGGCCCTACTGAGATTAAATAAAACATAAGGTATGATAGTATAGGATAAATCAGTACAGTTGAAAGATAATAATAAGAATTATTACATGATAATAAGGATAACAACAATTGAAACAGAGGCAACACAATCACAAGGAATACCACTCTTTAATAACCGGGGATCTCTCAGTATCCCGAGAATCTCTTAGTATCCTCAATATATGCTAGGGATCTCTTGGTATCCCGAGGATCTCTTAGTACCCTCAATGTATGCTAGGGATCTCTTGGTATCCCGAGGATCTCTTGATATCCTCAATATACGCTAAGGATCTCTTGGTATCCTCAATATACACTAGGGATCTCTTGGTATTCTAACCTAGCATGCTTCTCATAATACAAACAAGGTAGTTAAGCAAATAAAGCAGTTAAGTCAATTAGACATGCTTCTCTAAGCTAGCAGCAGACTTAAATTTCAAGTAATGTAAGCAGAAAAGGGAAAACACAATTAAAGCTACTTTAGTGAAAACATGATTTTCAACAATTAGCACAAGTACGCACTTGTCACCTCACGTACATGACATTCAGTTATAACAATACCAATCCTAATGGGAATGTCCCCCACACAAGGTTAGGCAAGCTACTTACCTCGAACCAGCTCAAAATCAACCCGAAATCATGCTTTTGCCACGAGTACTCGACTCCAAATGGCCCAAATCTATTCAATTCAATTGAATAATATAAATAACACTTCAAGTAACTGATTCTACAAATAAATTCTAAGCTAATACGCGAAATTAGGTAAAATGACCAAAACGCCCCTCGAGCCCACGTTTCGAAATCAGGTAAAATTTACATTTTCAGAATCCGCATACTCTCACGAGTTCATTTATATCAAAATTATCCTAATACGACATCAAAATCGTGATCCAAATTCAAATGTTAGGTCTAAGAACTTTTCCAACTTTTCTTCAATTTTTCCACCCCAATTCGAATTTAAAGGATGAATTTAAGCATAGATTCATGGAAAACAATCAAAACCGAGTAGGAATTGTTTACCCAAAACACCCAGGTGAAAATCCCTCTTAAAATCGACAATCCCGAGCTCCCAAATCAATTTCTAACTTTTGAAACTAAACCCTCGAAACTCTGATTTTTTTACCCAGCAAATCCGCTCCTACGGTCCACCCATCGCATATGTGATACCGCTTCTGCGGTTCTCACTTAAAACTCCCTTTTACACACATGCGACCCATATGCCGCATCTGCGGTCATGCAGGTGCGGTAAGACATCCGTTTCTACAGGTTCCTGCACACTTTCCTCTTGGCCGCTTCTGCGGCTTGACTCCGCATCTGCGGGAGTCACATCTGCGTCATCTCAATCACAGATGCGGTTATGACAACATCCCAAAAGGCTTCAGCTACAAATTCCAACTTTCCAACTTCCCGTTAACCACCCGAAATCATCCCGAGGCCCCTAGGACCTCAACCAAAAGCACAAACAAGTCATGTACTACTATCCAAACTTATGAAAATCTTCCAAACACCTCAAACAACATCGAATCAACCAATTAGCATCAGAGTCAAGCCTAAGAACTTCAAAAACTCTCAAAATACGCTTTCGATCAAAATGTCTATCAAACCTCGCCCGAATGACCTGAAAATTTGGACACTAGTCACATTCAACACTACTGAGCTACTCCAACTTCCAGAATTCCATTCCGACCCTCGGATCAAAATCTCACTATCGAACCAGAAACTTCAAAAATTTAACTTTCGGCATTCTAAGCTTAAATTAGCTACGGACCTCCGAAACATAATCCGAACACGTCCCTGAGCCCGAAATCACCCAACGGTACCAATGGAAATCCATTCCGAGATCGTCTTCACACTGTTCCGGCTACGGTCCAAATTCTAAAGCTTAAGCTCTCCTTTAGGGATTAAGTGTCCCAAAATACTCTGAAACTCAAAACCCAGTATCCCAGCTAATGCTGTATTTTGTCCCGGGCCCAGGCCTTAGTGGGCCTAACGGGCCGGGCCTCGCGGTCCCGGGCTTCGTGGTCCCGGGCTCTGGCGGTCCCGGGCCTGGCGGTCCCGGTCTTCGTGGGCCTAATGGGTGGAACCGGCCCGTGACGGGCCTAAGCCCACATGGTCCTGTGCTTAACGGGCCGGGCTCGTGGGCTTCGCGGGCCTAGCGGGCTTTTTTTTTTTTTAAGACAATTTCTTGTAGTATCATGGCTATATTAATATGTAGTATATATGTATATCTAATTATTAAAGTGCTTGACGAAAAAGAAAATAACAAAACAATAGTAAAACACTAAATTGTCATGCATAAATATCACTTCTTGAAGTATATTATATTGTATCTTATGTATATATATTCTCTTATATATTTTCTTTTAGTATATGTATTGTATCTTATGTATATATATTCGCATAATAATATATTTTCTTGTAGTATATATATTGTATATTATGTATATATTGTAGCATAATATATTTTCTTGTAGTATATTATATTGTATCTTATGTATATATATTCTCTTATATATTTTCTTGTAGTATATATATTGTATCTTATGTATATATTGTAGCATAATATATTTGCTTGTAGTATATTATATTGTATCTTATGTATATATATTCTCTTATATATTTGCTTGTAGTATATTATATTGTATCTTATGTATATATATTCTCTTATATATTTTCTTGTAGTATATATATTGTATATTATGTATATATTGTAGCATAATATATTTGCTTGTAGTATATTATATTGTATCTTATGTATATATATTCTCTTATATATTTGCTTGTAGTATATTATATTGTATATATATTGTATATTATGTATATATTGTAGCATAATATATTTTCTTGTAGTATATTATATTGTATCTTATGTATATATATTCTCTTATATATTTTCTTGTAGTATATATATTGTATATTATGTATATATTGTAGCATAATATATTTTCTTGTAGTATATTATATTGTATCTTATGTATATATATTCTCTTATATATTTCCTTGTAGTATATATATTGTATATTATGTATATATTGTAGCATAATATATTTTCTTGTAGTATATTATATTGTATCTTATGTATATATATTCTCTTATATATTTTCTTGTAGTATATATATTGTATCTTATGTATATATTGTATCTTATAAATATATTTTCTTGTAGTATATATATTGTATATTATGTATATATTGTAGCATATAAATAATTCTAAGTATAGACAAAGAAATATTGCGAAAAGAAGCTCATGGGTAGAAGCAATAAATTTTATTACCAAAAAATGACATATCTTTCTTAGTCATCCTTCCCCCAATGGAATGAGCACAACAAGGTACTAATACCACCATTAGAAGGAAAAAAACTAAGGAAGATGTGCCAAAATACAAGTTACATATTATTCTATGTATTATCTCTAACAAATCTCATAAATCCTTCAAGGTTCGGAGGAGGTTGCGTTGGTGGTGGTGGAAAAGAAGCTTGTTCATCACCACTTCCGGGCGAAGCCGAATCCTCCGTAAGTTCCGCTATCATTTCTTCATAAGCTTCATCTATCGCCGGTTGTGCTTCTGCAATTCCAAAGTTTCTTCTTTCCGAGCGGATCCAATCTCTAAACAATACTGATTTTTCCAAGCTATCCCTCATAGACGCTCTATGATCACCTATTTGCAGTCTTGCTTGACTGAAAGCGCTCTCTGATGCAACAGTTGAAGCTTGAATTGATAAAATATCCCGAGCCATCCTTGCAAGAACAGGAAAATGTTTTTCCCTTGCCTTCCACCATTCCAAAAGATCAAAAGAGCCGTCTGGATTCTCCTTTTCAAGTCCCTGAGACAAATAAACTTGAAGCTCATTTAGATGTGAAGTTTCATCATAATTTTCACCTTGAGACCCCCTGAACTCCGTCCAAGATTTAAGAGCTTTTAAGCCCGCAACTCTTTTAGAGGATTGTGAGCTAGACGAAGTAGGGGTTGGAATAGTTGGCCTAGCATGCTCTAAGGCAAGTTGATAAGCATTATAAACTGTTTGAGCGTTAATCTTAATTGAAGCTTTTGCATCTGCAAGTGTCGCAATTTCCTCATTTGAAAGATCTAAAGCCTTATAAATATTTGAATACCAAAAATGAGGACCTCCCAATTTCATTGTAGGATTTAGCATTGCAGCAAGACCATAAATAGGAGGGATAGGAAAAAAATATTTTTTAAACTTTTGTTTCATTTCATTTATAGCAAGTTCATAAATATCCCCACCCTCACTAAATTCAACAAACAAATCATCTAAGATGGTTTCATCATCATCCTCATTTTCCTCATTATTTTCTAAGATGGTTTCATTAGGATAAAGAGCATTCATAATTTCATCATCTAATCTATCACCTGGTGCAACATTATGATAAAATTCACTATCGGTAAATTGAAAACAAGGGTGATCACTATCAAGAATTACGGAAGGAGGAGGACGTCTAGGTTGGCGACTACTTTCAACTTGCTTATCTTTTCTAGGTCGGGGAGCCGGGGGAAGGGTAGTTGGTTGGCCACTACTTTCACCGGTTTTATCTTTTCCTTTACCAAACATTTTTTTCAAAGTAAATGCCATATTAATTATAATTATGCAAACTAAACCACACAAAAATATATTCTAAAAACGTAAGAGTTGAAACGAGTTTACCGGATTGCCGAACAACTTCTTGAAAATTGAAAATCGTTGAACACTTGAAAACTTCAATTCAACAACTTCACAATTTTTCACGAAATTTCAACAATAAATTAAGTAATTGTAGTAGAGAGATTGAGAGATATTGATGAATAAAAATGAAAGAATGAGGGGGTATTTATAGTTGAGAAATGGGGAAAAGTGTAATTATATAAAGTTTGGGGTTAAAATAAAGTTTGGGGGCCAAATGGCCATTTTTTAACTTAAAAAACGGTCATATTTTCAGCCCAAACGGCTAGATTTTAAATATGGCCGTTTGATTTTTTTTTTTTTTTTTTTTGAAAAATAGCCGTTGGGCCCGCCAGGACCGACCCAGGCCCGCCTGCCGGTCCCGGGCCAAACGGTCCCGGGCTCGTGGGCTCAACCATGGAGACCAGCCCGTGACGGGCTCAGAGGCCCACCAAGACCGGCCCACCCAGGACCGGCCCACCAGGCCCACCAGGCCCGTTAGGACCGCGGGCCCGGTCCGGTCCGGTTCAGGCCCGGCCCACCGAGCAGCAATAATCCCAGCAAATCAAAATAGCAAAAACAAACACGGGAAAAACAGTTAATAGAGGATCAGGGCGTTAATTTTTAAGACGACCGGCCGGGTCGTCACATTAACAATACCATTGACCATTTTAACATATTAAAAAATACAACAAATAATCCTAGGCTCTTTACTGCAAGGGCAACTTTGAAAAAAGGAAGTTAATTCTTTCTTGAAATTTGAAAAAAATTAAATATTGTGGACCACAAAAAGAAGGACCAAAAAATCAATTAAAGTAGACCGAATGAAGTATCATATCATAATTACTGCAGTTGTTAAACTTTAGTTAATACTCTCTTGTACTAAAATATCAGTCGTCTCGTAAAACATATTTGCTTTAAAAAGGAATCTTTTCTTATTACCATTACTCTTATTAGATTTATCTAATTACGCCTTATCGTTATGCAACTAGTTTTCTGTAGACTTGACAGGCTTTTTTTTTGAAGTTGCTATCAATATCTGCAAAGCATCAGCATTCATTAGGAATTTCTTCAATTGAAGCAAACACCTGCAGTTAAGTATTTTTCACCAAGTGAAATGTTACGTTATATCTTTTTTTATACATGGAAGATTTATTTTACACATACGAGATCTATCTTTTATATATAAAAAATTTAAAAAGAACTCTTAATTTCAACATTGTAAAAATTCATGAAGGGCTAAACTACTTAAGAATCAGTGAGCTGCATCTTGAGCTACCAAGCTCTTCAATGGCAGAAGCTTCGAGAAGACATGCAGAAGGAAGTCTAGGAAATAAAATTATAACCGCATCTATTATTACACTAGTTAAGAGGTTATATATATATATACACACACACACACAAGTGTTTAGCTACTTAACCAACTAGCTAAATAATAAAATTATACAGCTAATTACAGCTAAAACAAGGACAACTAACTATAACTAACTATGCCACGTATGTATATCATAATACTCCTCCTCAAGCTACAGGGTGCAGAATATTGAGCACACCAAGCTTACCTAGAGGATGCAAATGTTGAGCTTGGCTCAATCCCTTAGTGAGTAAATATGCCAGTTGATCCCTGGTGTTCACATAAATAGTCTTGACCATGTCAATTTTGATCTTGTCACGAATAAAAATGCAATCAATTTCGATATATTTGGTACGTTCATGGAGGACTGGATTAGCAGCAATTTTGTATGGCTGACTTACTATCACTCAATACAGTGACAGGAACATGAATGGTGATACTCTAATCCTTGTAAAGACCAAGTCAACCAAGTGACCTCTATGACTGTTGAACTCATGCTTCTATATTCTGCTTCAACAAGACTCCTAGAAACAGTTTTTTTTTACTTCCAAGAGATAAGTGAAACACCAAACTTAATTACATATCTAGTTACAGATCTACGAATATTGGGGCATGCTGCCCAATCAGAGTCACACCAGCAGCTAAGTTCAGTGTTAGAACAAGAAAAGACAAAGAGATTCGCCTTGAAAAAGTGAGAAAGAAAGTGAAATTGGAGTTGAGAAACTCACAAGAAGAGAGAGTAGACTCACTTTAGAGCTGTCACGGAGAAAGAGAACTACAGATGAATTGAAGTAGGGACTCAAATCATATGAAATGCTGAGATTTGAGCATCACAGAGATAAAAAAAAAAGATAGTGTTTGCTATGTGTACGCGTGTTTGCTGGCAAAAAAATTACAATATACGTGTCAATAGGCAAAAAGTCAAAGAAGCCAAGATCCAATAAAATAGGCCTAAGTTTATTATACAATTCAAAAAACTTTTTATACAATTTATAGATGCGATGTTCGTACACCTCTTAATCGTTTATATATAGTAGAAATACTAAAGAAGACGGTTCTTTGAGGACACTCAAACCGATACAAAAAATACCCAAGAAGATATATGTGGTAAAAATATACTTTTTAATGCAGAGAAGACATGTTAGGGGCGAGAAGAATGAAAACAAGGAAGGTAATAACAAAAAATTTATGACTAGAAAGTATCACAAGACCATCAGTAAGTTTGAACCAACTGGTTAATTTTATATTTTATCTTAAAATAAATGTACAATTTATTCAACCAAACTCCTTGACCTTGTTAATTCTTAATATATATGATAACTCGAAGAGCAGCTTCCAAATGGGATCTCTTCAGTTGCCGCATGAACTGACTGAGTTTCTGAATGGCATAACAAGTGTTAGGCCTGGTGATGGTAGCATACATGAGCTTCCTTATAAGCCTCTGATAAAGCCCAACATCAAGTAGTAATGGATCTCCCTCGGCACCTGTTACTTTGTCATGCTCTATAGTTGTGAGTTTCAGGTTTGATTCTATAGGAGTAATAGCAGGCTTAGCTCCACTAAGTCCCAATTCAGAGACCAGCTCATGGACATATTTCCTTTGATTTAAGATAACTCCAGACTTAGACTTCAGTACTTCAATGCCTAAGAGATATTTGAGCTCACCCAAATACTTGAGCTTGAACTTCTGATGCAAAACCTATTTTGCTTTAGTGATTAAGTCTCCACTACTACCTGTAATTAGTAAGTCGTACACATACACCAAAATCACCACAATATAAGCTTGTTTTCTTAGAGTGAACAAAGATTAGTCATGACTACTTTGAGAAAAACATGCTTCTAGCAAAGCATCTGTCAACTTGATGTTCCATTGCCTAGAAGCTTGCTTAAATCCATACAATGACTTAAGCAATTTGTAGACCTTCTTCTCCCCCTGATTCCTAAAGCCTTCTCGCAACTCCATGTATACCACCTCACATAAATCACCTTATAGAAAGGCATTATAGACATTCATTTGATACTAAGTCCAGCCTTTTGAGACTGCCAAGGCAATTACTGATCTCACTGTTACCATCTTGGAAACAGGGGAAAATGTATCATGATAATCAAGGCCTTCTTGTTGGCTATAGTCTTTTGCAACAAGTATTGCCTTAAACCTTTCAACTTTACCATTGGATTAATATTTAATCTTGTACACCCATTTAGAACCTATAATATTCTTTTCCTGCAGGCAAGTCAACCACTTCCCAAGTCTTGTTGTCTTTTAAGGCATGAATCTCCTATTGCATATCTTAAATCGACCTCTCATCCCTGGCTGCCTGTTTGAGTTTGCGGCTCCACCAAAGTAGAAAACTTAGCTAGATAGCTATGATAAGTTGGAATCATGTATGCATATATCATATAATTAGACAAGGGATATTTTCTAGATGCCTTATTTGGAGCTACATAATCCTTCTTCCAAATAGACTCCTTGGATTCCTTTGCACTTTTTCTGAGAGGTACATTTGAGGTTGGAACAGTGATTGCTTGAGATTGTTGATCCTGCAATGACTTTGTAAGGACTGTATACTGATCATGCAATGACTCTTCAGGGAGTGACTTCTCACTCTAGGAAGTTGTCTCCTCTATCTGCTCTTCTTGACTATCAGTAGCCAATGTAAGATCTTCTATGAGATCATTGTTAGGCATGTCTCTACTAATGCAAATTGGATACAATTGTACGTCTTGGGAACCCTGAATGCTCAGGTTAGGAACTATTGGGTATTCAACTAAGGTGGAAGCAAAATGAAACTCTGATTCCCTGAATACTACATCTCTACTAACAAAGAACTGCTTAGAGGCCAACTCCATCATCGCATAGACCTTTTGCCTCTCAGAGTACCCTATGAGTACTGCAGGCTCTACTCTTACAGCACATTCGTTACGTACCCTTGGGCACCCCAGTAGCATAGCATAAACACCTATCATTCTCAGATGTCCTCGGAGTGGAGGTTTGTAATACAACATTTCATATGGACTTTTTCCTCTGATGGCTGAAGATGGTGTTCTGTTGGTCAGGTACACTGCTGCAGAAATGCAAATGCCCTAATATTTAACTGGCATTTGGGATTGAAATCTTGTTGCTCTTGTCACATCTAGTATGTGTCTATGCTTCATCTCCACAACACCATTTTGTTATCGGAGTGTGAGTGCAGCTACTTTGATGTATTATTCCAAGGTTTTGCAAAAATTGATAACACTAAGAGTTAAAAAGCTCTGTGTCATTATCAGACCTCAAGATCTTTACCATTGTTCCAAATTCGTTCTTTGCCATCTACAAGTTCTTAATGACAACTATTGCTTCTAATTTAAGCTGCAGTAAGTATACCCATATGTATTTGCTAAAATCACCCACAACAGTTTAGAAGTAGTATTTTTTATCAAATATAGAACCTTCGTAAGGTCCCATAGGCCCATATGATCAAGAGACAATGGAAATTCAGCTCTAGAATCACTAGTGGGAATTGTTAGTCTAGTCTACTTAGCCAATGGATACACAGAACATTTATGCAACAGTTCATTATTTACAACTCATCCTAACCCCATAGTCTTCATTGCACCAGCTGAAGGGCGGCTAAGTCTCATGTACCAAAGCTTGTAATCTTTCTCAGTTGTAGGTACTGCTAAGCCATGTATCTTCTCCTTATTGATGTTTCTTGCTTTTTTGTATATGTACAATCCAGCATCTTCTCTACCAATCCCCTTAATCTCTTCCAGTGTAGAGGTCTTGAAAAAAGACAAAATTAGGGGAAAAAAGAGTTGCCTAGTTAACTTGAAGACCGATAAGAGATTGAACTTGAAGTCAAGAACATAAAGCACATTGTCCACTGCTTCCCCTCCAAATAGAAGTGCTTGACTAATGCAGGAAATTCTAACTCTATCCCTTGTAGGTAAATGAAGTTTGTCCTTAGATGACTTCTTGGTCTTAAGATCGTCATTTAATAATTTTTTAGTAATTGCTTGATAAGTGGGGATTTTGACTACTTATTAGCACCTTTTTACTTTTGTTTTAGTCCAAAAGTATTGAAATTTGTTCCCGAAACTAATGAAATTGTGCAAATTGAAAGAATACTGGAAGTTTGGTCTTCCATGATGAAATTCGACTAAAAAAAGAGTGTTTCGAAGCACAAGTCAATAAGGGCGCATAAACAAAGATGTGTGGTCCGCAAAAGGAATTCTGCGGCCGAAGAAGAAATTGCAGACCACAGAATTCCATATATGGCTGTAACCTAAGCTAAAGAGCCCAATAGAGTTTGGAAAATATGTGGACCGCACATGAATTGTGCGGTCTCAAAACAGGGTCCGCGCTGACAAGTATTTTCAAGTTCAGAGAATGTGCAGAAGACCAAGCCCACCTTGCAGAAGTGCAGACCGCATAAGAATTGTGTGGCCGCAGAAGTTGCTTTGCAGCCGTAGTCTAGAAATGTGCGGCTGCAGAATCCTCCTTCTTGCCAAGTGAAGAAATTTATGGACCTCACATGGAATTGTGCGGCCGCAGAACCTCCCGAGGGGAATTTTTGTTAGCGATTTTTGGCCCAGTATAAATAGACGAGTTTCATAAATTTAGGTTAAGTTTGAACGTTCAAAGCTATTGTAGCCGTTTCTTTTTACCATTTTAGGATTTTTTGATTATTTGAGTGTTTAAACATAAGATTTTATCATTTTTATCTTTAGTTATGAGTTTAATTAGCTTTTCTTCTTTATTTTCTTTAATTCCCATTGTGAGTAGCTAAATTTTTACTAGGGTTGTGACCTAACCCTAGTGTGTAAACCTTATAGGTATTTAATTTAATGCTTGTTTACGATTGTAAGTTGATTATTTATCTTAGTTCATGCTTCAATTTTAGAGTTAATGGTGGCAAGATTCATGCCTATTTGACTTAGTCTCTACTTGAGAAAGAGGGACCTAGTCTAGAATAACTCGGCTAACAAGGAATTGGGTTAATTAAGAGATTGATTAGCCTAATTCAAGGTTCAAACTACAGATAGTAAGAACTCGACTTGAGTTCATATCAACTATTTTGTTTGATACCCATTTAAACTTGAGAAAGCCAAATTGGGCAAAATCACTCTCCGAATAAGAGGTATTGAGTGGGTAAGTAGAGTTGAGAGCTACAATACACCCCAATCAACAAAGCAAGTATTAACGTTTTTATCCCATTAGGAGAACACCTAGGTTATGGTTACATCCTTAGGCTTTTAAAATATTTAGAAAAACACCAAAAACATTCATCTCTAGTCTATTTTTCTTAGCTTGCAATCATAGTAGAAGTAGAAATCAAAATTCTGCTGTGGAAGTGCAATTTTAGGTAGTCCATTCGCTTGCTTCAAATATATACTCCTAACATCCCTCATAACTCTATGTGGATTTGACCCCGACTAATAGTTGGGTAATTTATATTGCATACGACCATATCATATCTCCTATCGAGGTGTGTTGTGGACGTCAACAATTTGTGGTGCCGTTGCCGAGGAGTTAAAATAGTGTTAGCTATATATTTGGGTTTGTTTTTGGAATATCTTCTTTTCTTTCTGTGTTACTAACTTGTGTGAAACAATTTTAGGTAAAATTATGGCGGCAAACAATGAACTCAAAAATATGCCTTTGGGGGATGTGGACGTCGAGGATGAGCAAGTTGAGGAGGTTCCTCTTGAACCTCAAGCCAATAGAAGAGGCCTAGTGCCTCATGACAATATCCCTGCTCCACCCCACCTCCACCATGAGCAGTTCCACACCGGATGTTAACCAATGAAGGATATTCTAGTGCAATAGTCCCTTCTCGTATTAGGGCGGGAAACTTCCAAATCACCATCGTGATGCTCACTTTTCTTGAGCAACAAGGTTTCTTCATTGGTGCTCCAACTCAAAATGCATATAAATATTTGAAGGGTTTTGTGGATACTTGTTGGGGGAGCAAACAAACAAATGTCTCCGAGGATATATTAAGGCTAAGGCTTTTTCCTTTCTCTCTACGGGGGAAAGCTTTATATTGGTTGGAATGATTACGGAACCATTCCATTCATACTTAGGATGAGTTGGCAGAAAAATTTATTACTAAGTTTCTCTCTTCCGGGCATATGGCTACACTTTGAGATGAGATTTTAGCAGTCAATCAAGATCATGAGATATGGGAGCACAATAGAACAATGGTTAAGGAATGTCCCAACAACGATATGACGAGAAACATGATTCAACAAAACTTCTATCACAGGATTAACACGACCAACCAATGTGTAGTGAATCAACTTGCCAGTGGAAACATTATGACTATACCTTA
The DNA here is from genome assembly GCF_000393655.2 of Nicotiana sylvestris. Taxonomy (NCBI): domain Eukaryota; kingdom Viridiplantae; phylum Streptophyta; class Magnoliopsida; order Solanales; family Solanaceae; genus Nicotiana; species Nicotiana sylvestris. The sequence continues at coordinate 123,216,411 of NC_091058.1, read as the reverse complement.
TGTAGAGGCGTGTAAGATTTTGGATAAAATGGCAGAAACATCATTGGCATAGCAATCCAGGGCTAATATTCCACAAGGTGATCCGAAATATGATCCACCTTCACAAAGAATTGAATGACCATGGGCAAGCCATTAACGAATTGACTACTACCATGAATCAACTAACAAAGGCTCAACTTCATCAAGTGCAAAATCCTAAGCAAGTCAATGCCATGGAAAAGGGTGAACATGATGGTGAACAAGAGAAAGACCAAGGGTCCACAAGTGCAAAATCGAGTGGAGAATTATGTGCAAGAAGATAGTGGTTTTGAGAAAGATGATTCCTATAATGAACAAGAAGAGGAAGTGCAATATGTGAACAATTTTCAAAGGCAAAGAAACAACTTCGGCCCAAACCAACAACAATGGCGACCTCAAAACAATCAAGACAATTGGAATTCTAACAATTAAGGAAATTGGAGTGGTGACAACAATCAAGGGAATTGGCAGAACAACAACAATCAAGGAAATTGAAGTGGAAATAATCAAGAAAATTGGGGGAGTAACAATCAAGGCGGATGGAACAACAATCAAGGCAATCGGGGGTCGGGTTTTCAAAGGCCTCGATGTATCAACAACCGAGCAACCCCCTCCTTATCCTTTCCATAGTCCAAGTTCATCAAATAATGAGATGGGGCGTATTGAAAATATGTTCAAGAAAATGATGGGAAAATGCCGATTCGGATGCCCAACTTTCCTCATAAAATACATCAATCCGCAACTTAGAAGTTCAAATGGGGAAAATCTCTCAAGCTTTAAATTCTTGTCCTAAGGGGGCACTACCAAGTGACACGGTAGTAAACCCAAAGGATGGAAACAACACGGGGTATGCCATGGTTGTTACTACAAGAAGTGGAAGAAGTGGGAATGCACCTACCTCAAGTCAAAGGAAACTTGTGGATGATGAGAAAATGGTATAAGAAGAAGAGTTCCCGAACAATATGGTGCAACCTAATGATGAAGTTCGGATTCATATTGATGATAGTGTGGAAGAGACTCAAGAGGAGGTGAACCCGTCTAGGGATCATATTATTGACATACCAGAGCCGGTAGTGCAAAAGACTAAGGCACCATTGCCTAAGCCTCCACCTCCATACCCTCAAAGACTTGCCAAGCAAAATGGTGAAAACAAATTCAAGAAGTTCATTCAAATGATGAAGAGTCTCTTAATCAATATGCTATTAGTTGAAGCTTTGGATCAAATGCCCGATTATGCAAAGTTTATGAAGGATCTCGTGACAAAGAAGCGGTCAATGAATTTTGAAACCATCAAAGTCACTCATTAAGTTAGTGCAATTGTGCATTCAATGGCTCCTAAGTTGGAGGGTTCTGATGCTTTTACGATTCCTTGTACAATTGGAAGTGCCAAGTTTGCTAAAGCCCTTTGTGATCTTGGGGAAAGTATCAATTTGATACCATATTCGGTTTTCAAAACTTTGGGAATTGGGAAACTAAGACCTAACTCTATGAGATTGCAAATGGCCGATCGTACTATGAAGAGGCCCTTGGGAGTGATTGAAAATGTTTTGGTTTGTGTTGATAAATTCATTCTTACGGAGGATTTTGTCATTCTAGATTGTGAAGTTGATTATGAAGGTGTCGATTGTTCTTGGGAGACCTTTCCTTGCTACAGGGAAGGCTTTTTGTGATGTTGAAGCCAAAGAACTTACCTTCTGGGTTGGTGATAAAAAGGTGGTATTCCTTATGTGTAAGTCCATGCAGCAACCAAATAGCAATGATGTATGCTCTTTCATGGACTTGGTGACTGATGTTATTGTTGATGAAACAAGTGTTACAGTCAATATTGGGGATATGTTAGGTGTTGTGTTGCTCAACTTTGATGATGACGATATGGATGGCTTTATGGAATGTGTGAACTCTTTGCAAATAATGGGGTCGTACAACTATGCACCCCGAAAATTGTCCTTGGATCTTGAAAATAGGACAACTCCTCCTATAAAAGCCTTTTATTGAAGGGCCTCCTACCTTGGATTTGAAGCCATTGCCTCCACATCTTCGATTTGAATTTTTTGGTCCTTGTTCTACTTTACTGGTTATTATTTCCTCTTGTTTGACTAACATGCAGGTATATTCCACTTATGCGGTGCTACAAAAGAGGAATAAAGCTATTGGGTGGACCTTGGCGCATATTTGGGGGATAAGCCCCGTATTTTGCATGCATAAGATCAACTTGGAGGATGGCGCAAAACCATCTATTGAACATCAAAGGAGACTCAATGAGGCTATGCAAGAAGTTGTAAAAAAAGGAGATTATCAAGTATTTGGATGTCGGGGTTGTCTACCCCATCTCTGATAGTTCGTGGACTTCTCCGGTTCAATGTGTCCCGAAGAAGGGGGCATGACGGTAGTCACCAATGACAATAATGAGTTGATTCCTACAAGAATGGTGACCGGTTGGAGAGTGTGTATGGACTATTGCAAGCTCAAAAAAGTCACTAGGAATTATCACTTTCCACTTCCTTTCTTATATAAAATGCTCGATAGATTGGCTGACCGTACTTTCTATTGCTTTCTTGATGGGTATTCGGGATACAACCAAATTCTTATTGCTCCGGAAGATCAAGAGAAAACAACCTTTACTTGTACATAAGGGTGTCAATGGATATTTGAAAACCAACTAAATTGACCTAACCGTACCGAACCGAACCGATTTTTAGGTTTCTTTTAAAAAAATCGTAGGTTTATATATAAATCTATAATCATACCGACAATTAGGATAGATTTTTTATTTTATAAAAATAAACCAAAAAATACCAAACTATATCGAATAAATTTTATATGTGAAAATTATATTTATATAGTAAGTTTAAAAATAATAAATCACTAAATTTTTATTTAGGCCTGGAATTATGAAAACTGTTACAACCTAACAAGTAATTAATGTTGATACCTAATTTTTCTCTATATATTTTTATAGACATATATACTTTCTAAAATAGCATATATATGTATATATAAGCATTCATATGGTTTTTATAATTTTTCTATAATTTTAAAGGATTTAAAACGATTTAATTCTTCCCTTTTTACTTATAAAATTTCCAATAATTATCCTTCAAATTGTTGTTGTGGTAATTTAGCCATATAAATCCTATATTTATTCTAACATAGTGCTTAAGTATTTTTAGTGCATTCTTTATAATTACATTTGCATTTTTAAAACTAATTTGCATATATTTACAATACTAGCCCTATTAACGCATAATTACATTTATATGCATAAAATATTTTTTTTATATTTTTAAAATGTTAAATTCTATTTTAAATCATTTTAGTACACAAAATTATTTTTTAGAAATCATCCATTATTTATTATAAATTATATAGAATTAAATTGGCTATTTAAAACTTAGCCAAATTGTATTTCAATTTAGCCTCATTTCAACCCAACACCCAGCCCAATTCTTAATTAAATTACCCCATCCAGGCCCTAAATGTACCTACCCTACCCAAGGCCCCATCATATCCTGACTGTTGATCTACAAGATCAACGACCCTCGTTTGTTCTTTCCTTTTTAATTCCAAACGACCCCCTAACCCTAATCACTTCTCTACATCCGTCGCCCTAAAATCTTCTTTGATATCAAAACACTCTCAACCTAACATAATCTTCAACCGCCGACCTCCCATCTCCAGCCATCTTCGGTGACCTTTCATCGTCTCTTAAGCCTCTAATGGCTTCTCTCATGCCATGTTTGCCTTCTCTAAGGTCTTCCAGGGCCATGCTGACTTGCATTTAGGGTTCATCTCTTGCCTGTTCTTGGCTATTCTAGTGTGATTTCAAGCAAAAACATTCTATATTTGCTACGATCTTTGAGTTTATGGACATGTTTCTTCATCTCTATACAGGTTCTTTCGAAATCCTAATTTCTTTTCTACACCTCCTAGATCTGTACGGATCTACGACGATTTGAGTTTGTTTCTTGAATGTTTTACACTGTCCTTGAGGTTCTTTACAAGAAACATATGATTTCAAGTGTTTTTCATCTTCTTCTAAAAACTAAGGTTTTTGGAATTTCTTTTTAAAACCTTGTTTAACTGATTCTTTGTGTTTAAACTTCTATTTCTCACATATCTTGACTGATTCTATGAGTTTACTACATGTTTAACTCGTCTATGTTGAAAGCCCTAATTTTTTATGGTTCTTCGTTTGGTTCTGTGTATCAGCATGACTGACCTGTTCTCGTTTTTTCAGTTTCTGTGATTTCTCGTGACTATCTTGCCTAGATATGTTTCTACTGAGTTTCTTAGCCTAAATTTACACTAATTCTATATGCTTATGTTCATTTTGACTGTTCACGTCAAGACTTACATCTTTCTCACTGAATCAGTATTGTTTAACTTTCATGTTTGCTAGAGTTGCATGTCGCCTCTTAACTATCCAAATCTTACTTTATTTATATCCTAAACACTGACTCATGACTTTCTCTTTGATTGATTTTGAATTCCATTTTTCTTGGTCTGATTCAAATACTTTCCTTTAAACCTTCGATTCCTACCTTTCTACTCAATTTGGTTGATTTGCTTACCTTGTCTACCTTGGTATTTGATTCTTATTGACTATCTCCTTAATTAGAGTTTTTCTGAATCTAGCCCTAATTGTTTACTCTATGCCTACTATGTTTGAATTATTTACCTTGTTACACATTGTTTTCTTTCCTTATTTGTTACTTGTTCTTACTGTTTGAACTGATTCCCTTAATTAAGGGAGTACTTGTATTAATTTTGCTCTAATTGGTTCTGAGTTCCATAATTACTGTACAATTGTGATTCTTGCCTTATTTTACCTAGTTTCGAACTACTATATATATGCTCTCTCATTAACAATCAACACGAACACATTGGTTCAAAACTATCTCTCTCACACTCAAAACTTTCTGCTCTCTTTTATGTTACTTACTATTGTTCTAAATTAGCCGGCTACAAGCCAAGGCTAACTATAGGGTTCTCTTTCACTTTGTGCTTGTTATTTTTCTTCACTGGTATGTGCTGATTCGATTGCAGTTTCAAAAACAATATGCTTCTTCTACTACTTTACTTTGTCATGTTTCTAATATGCTTCTGTTAATGGTTTTGTTGTTCAACCTGCAACTAATATGTCTACTTCACTATCTTCTTTACTGCATTCTTCTGAATATGTCCAACCCCCTTAGGATTAGCCTACTCATGAATCCCTTTCTAGTATACCCCCTAATGTGACTCTTCTTTACTTATGTTTCTCTGATTTCTAGCATGCACCTTCCTGTGTAAAGTAGTTAGTTATCCTAAGTCTGTCTGATTCTGTATTAATTCTGAAGTTCATGTTGTACCTTAATTCCTAGAACCCCTTTCAAGACTTCTCTGATTCTGTACCTATGTGCATCTTTGCCTACTATGTGCCCTATACTTGCCCCAAATCCCCCATTACCCCTGAGTGAATGTTTGTACCTATTTGATTATATGTTTTGGAGTGCTGATGAATCTCTTCTGGTTCTGTGTTTGGTTTGCTGTTTGTTGATCACCTTACATTTTTTCAAAATTGTCTTATTGCATATCTCCCTATGTTGTTTTTACAAAACTATTTTAAACAAGTATCTTTAAGTTCCCTCTGAACTCTGACGCACTGGAGCTGGCTCTTCCACACTGCACTTAATCAGTTTTGGTTATAAAGTTTAGGTGTGAGCACTGGCCGGGATCCTTGAGATCTTTAGGGAACTCTGACGCACCTAAACAATGATATTGTCTATGGAATTTGGCATCTTAGGCTATTGGAGGTTTTGGGAAATCACATGGGCCTGCTTCAGGCTCCCTATAGTGTAACTTCTTCTTTTCTTTTATCTATTTATGTAATTTATTCATATGGTTTGTAATAATTATTTGTAAACGAATATTGGGGTGATTAGTGAAAAGGGGTGGGTAGTTACATATCTGTGGGATAGTATGAGTAGAAACCATGCCTATTGGATTTTATACTTGCTATGTCTGCTTTACCATGCCTATAGGATCATATTAACATACTTGTTATATTTGCCTTATCATTCTAGAAATCATGCCTATAGGGTCTAAGTGGTTCCAATAATAGAAATCATGTCTATAGGTTTAAAAATCAACTCCTTAAGTAGATATCGTACTTATAAAATATGATCAGGTTCAGTTTCTGTTACAACAGGTATTTACATTTGTTTTCATTAGATATCATGCCTATAAGTTTCTAACACCAGTTCTTAATAATTAGATATCATGCTTATAGGGAATAAAATCATAATTCTGCCTACAAAATTAAAATCAATTTAGTTATACAAGTCAGTCTAATTTGTGTTATTTCATTTGAAATTGGCTTAATCAATTGTCCACTTCTTTAATCGATCTTTTAAATATTGCCTTCATTCACTACTGCTAGAAAGCATGCATGTAGGAACTCAAGAGTCTGTTTTTAAAAATTACTCACTATTTTACTACATCAAACGTAGTTATCATGCTCTTAGGACATCACTATTCTGCATTTAGGCAAGCCTATAAGGCAATTTTAAATTCTGCAACTCTGATAACAGTATCTTTTTTTTCCTATTTAAAGTTGTTTAGATTTAACAGGTTTAATCTCAGTAGGAAAAAATGATTAGAACCTTACTGTCGAGTTTATAAAAACAAAGTTGCATACTTATGTGCATTGACACCCACTTAGATGTCCTGTGTAGGTCTTTTCTCTAATAAAAACTGATCTTGTTTGTGCTTGAGACGTGCTGCTTATGTGCATTACTTGTGGAGGTAAACTTGGGGCTCTTAACTATTTCTTTCTGTATTTAGCTGTTAAATCCTATGTGTTCTTGCATGTCGCCTAGAATTTTCTCCTTTTAAAACACCTTAGGGGTTGTCTAGAACTGCCCAGATTTAGAGGTCCTAAAATACCTCCAGGGCCACAAGGAAGGGTCGGGTAGTGCACGCTGTCACACCTCCTTTTTCCGCACCCGCGAGGGTGCAAGGGAGTTTTTCCAATTAAAGGACAATCGAGACGGGATTGGTTTATTTATTTCAGAGTCGCCACTTGGGAGATTTAGGGTGTCCCAAGTCACCAATTTTAATCCCGAATCGAGGAAAAGAATGACTCCATATTACAGTCTGCGTACCAGAAATCCGGATAAGGAATTCTGTTAACCCGGGAGAAGGTGTTAGGCATTCCCGAGTTCCGTGGTTCTAGCACGGTCGCTCAACTGTTATATTCGGCTTGATTATCTGATTTTATACAAATATGAACTTATGTGCAAATTTTATCTTTTAACCGCTTTATTATTATTGTTTTTAAAAGAAATGTGAACATCGCTTAAAACACGTCTTTGGACTGCGTCACATGAAATGCACCCACAATCCGGAACACGTTTTATTTGATGTTTTGGGATTTGGATTCGGGTCGCATGAAATGCACACCCAGGCTTAAGAAAGTAAAATATTAAACACGCGCCTAAAGAGATTATCGCGTTATTATTTTGGGGAAGACCGTGAAATTCGCTAAACGGTCCTTCCGAATTCTAATTAAACCATACATTTTGTGAGGGCCCCGCAATCTATACGTTTTATTTGGCGAGGCTCGTCTCATTTTTATTTTTAAAGGATAAACCTACAATGACTATATTTTCTATTAAGTTCGTCTCTAAAATAAAAGAAAATCTCTTAATTATTTACATGCTGAAAAACGTAACTTATTAGTTATTAGTTTACGGCTAATGCGAATGGAAAATTGCGATCGAGTTTGTACAAAGAAAAACTGCTTTCATTTTATATTCTGTTATTCAATAATACTAGAACATGAGATTGACCATAATATCAAAACAGATTAATTATTCTCCGATTAATTTAAACTAACATTATTAGATGAAGAAAGTATACATATGCAACCTCATTATTCATTAATCATTCAACTACATCTTTATACGAAGAAAGAAAAATTATATTCAACCACAAATCTAAACAGGAGGAATTCAACAGGAACAAAGCCTGATTAATATTTCATTTTTGCTTCAAGCCGAGATTGTACAAATGTGTACCTGGAAACAGCAGTACAAGAACAAAAGAAGGAGAAGTCAGCAGCAGTAATAACACAGCAACAGCAGATTCAGCAACACCGCAAACCAGTACAGTAGGAATAGCAGAAAACCCAGGAGACTATAAACGACTCCAAGTATAGAGAAGAAGTAAAAGGCAGGAAGGTTCTGACTATTTCAGATCTTAAGCGAGGCAATGAAGCAGTAACTATTCTTTTTCAACTTCAAAACTCTCCAAAATGAATTCTGCCCCTGTATATTCAGTGTATCCAGAATGTATATCGGGTGTATACTTCTCACTCCGCCCCCTCTTTTTTTCTTCTCTCTATCTAGTTTTTCCTCTTTTTTTTCCACCCCTTCTTCCTAAATTTTCTCTTCTATTTATAGCAAAATTTTCGAAATTTTCAGATTTGTTTTTTTATTATTTTATTATTTTTTTAATTAAAAGAAATCCCACTTACAAATTGCTTTTATTTTTTTAGAAAAAGAAATCCCACCTTTATTTACTTTTATTTTTAAAATTCCAACTTTAATTACTTTATCTTATTTAAAATCCCACTTTTTATTTTTTTTAAAAGAGAATCTCACTTTATTTAACTTTTCTTTAAAAAACAAACCACTATCTTTTCTTTTTCTTTTAAAAATGCTACTTTCAATTACTTTAAATTTTTTAAATTTTCAGATACCTTTATATTTATTTTTTAATTCCAACCTTATTTTACTTTTAAATTTTTTAAAACTTTTTACTTTTTTTAAATTTTCTACATTCTTTTACTTTTTTTATTTTTTTATTTTTTATTTTTTTAAAATCATTTCCGAAATTACTATATATATATATATTTTTAAAATAAAAATAATAAATAAAATAAAATATTTTCGGATTTTTTTATATATAAAAAAAACAAAAAATAAAACTATTAATAGTGATAATTCACTTTTTATTTTTTATTTTTTTGGTTTTGTTTTGTGTTGGACAAAAATGAAGAAGGGGTGTTGGGTTAATGGAGCGGACCGGATCGACCCGGTTTGAAACGGACCGGGTCATGGGGAAAGTTGGGCAATTATTTGGGCCTGTGGTTTGAAATTGAAGAAGTGGCCCAATCCGATTTTTCTTTGTATTTTTGTTCTCTTTTCTTCTTTTATTTTTCTAAAACTAAATTATAAAAGTACTTAAATTATTATTAAGAACTAAATTAAGTTATAAAAGCGCAAATTAACTTCCAATAACAATTAACGCACAATTAAGTAATAATTAAGCATAAAATTGTTCATTTGGACATTAAATGCTAAAAATGCAAAAGATGCCTATTTTTGTATTTTTTATTAATTTAACAAATAAACATGCATAGACAAACATACAAATAGTTACACAAAATATCACAAAAATTGCACACCAAGAAAAATTATTTTATTTTTTTGAATTTTTTGGGAGTAATTCTCATATAGGGCAAAAATCACGTGCTTACAGCTGCCCCTCTTTGCCCGAAGACACGAAGGGTTTTCGTGCAAAGATAAAGCGAGCGATTTTTGCCCATCCAAGTACTCCGTGTGAAGCATTTTTTTGAAAAAGATTTAACCGAACCTTTGCTTCAAAGGTTTCCTACATATCCCTGGCTAAAGGGGAATCAGGTTAATGTAGTTCGGGAAGTTTTGGTAGCTGGGACTACCGTGGGACTGCGATGTTACTGCTGTTGCATGATGTTATCACTGCTTACCAATCTCCTTGTTACACCGTGTTTAAAAGAAAACAAGAAGCTAGGCTAGACTGAAATTTGTTCTTGTTGCCTTGCTTTCTTGTTGGCTTGTGCTTCCTCCGATGCTTTTCTTCCTTGAACTTGGGAATGATACTGGCCCTTTGCTTTTCTGAATACCAGTTTTCATCATTTTGCTTGGTCCGCTAGGGACATGGCTTTCTTCATCAAGCTTTTCGGCGGTTCCTCTGGTGGGTACGGCTCTCTTCATCAGACTTGTAATGCTGGGCATGATTTAATGTTCACCAGCTGCTTCTTTCAAGACGCGTCCTTTCTTCCTTTTGACTCATGCGCCTGAATTTGTGCTGGGACCTCTTGTTGCAACCTTCTGCTTCCCGGTGCTGGGGATTTTATTGTTTACTGCTGGGGATTCCTGTTGTAACCTTCCGCCTTCTGGTGGGATTACTGATTCCAAAATCTGTAGTACAAGACTAAAAAGTTGCTTAAATGCAAAATTATGAAATGTATGCCCGCATTATACTGGTGGGCGACCTAGAGCTGAAAGTATTCCCGCATTTTACTGGTGGGCAACCTAGAACATGAATGTATTCCCGCATTTTACTAGTGGGCGACCTAGAACTGAAATGTATTCCCGCATTTTACTGGTGGGTGACCTAGAACATGAATGTATTCCCGCATTTTACTGGTGGGCGACCTAGAACTGAAAGTATTCCCGCATTTTACTGGTGGGCGACCTAGAACTGAAATGTATTCCCGCATTTTACTGGTGGGCGACCTAGAACTGAAAGTATTCCCGCATTTTACTGGTGGGCGACCTAGAACAGAAAGTATTCCCGCATTTTACTGGTGGGCGACCTAGAACAGAATGTATTCCCGCATTTTACTGGTGGGCGACCTAGAACAGAAAGTATTCCCGCATTTTACTGGTGGGCGACCTAGAACAAAGTATTCCCGCATTTTACTGGTGGGCGACCTAGAACTGAAATGTATTCCCGCATTTTACTGGTGGGCGACCTAGAACTGAAAGTATTCCCGCATTTTACTGGTGGGCGACCTAGAACAGAAAGTATTCCCGCATTTTACTGGTGGGCGACCTAGAACATAATTTATTCCCGCATTTTACTGGTGGGCGATTTAGAACAGAATGTATTCCCGCATTTTACTGGTGGGCGACCTAGAACTGAAAGTATTCCCGCATTTTACTGGTGGGCGACCTAGAACATAATGTGAAAGGACAAAAATGTATGCCTCTGTTATATGGGCGGGCTCCCAACTTCAATACTAACCTAGGAGGAAATGCATCTCCTATGGGAAAAACTAAACTAAGGAGGAAATGCATCTCCTATGGGTAAAACAAACTTAGGAGGAAATGCATCTCCTATGGGTGAAACTAAAACAAACTTAGGAGGAAATGCATCTCCTATGGGTAAAATAAACTTTAGGAAAGTATTCCACTCGTTATTCAGGTGGGCGCCTGGTTTCAAAAACAACTTTTAAAATAAACGCCATTCCTCTCTTCAGGCGGGCTCCTGATTTAGACAACTTTGAAAATAAAATGTCATTCCTTTCTTTAGGTTGGCGAGGTTTAAACAACTTTAAAAATAAACGCCACTCCTCTCTTCAGGCGGGCTCCTGATTTCAACAACTTTTAACAGTAAACGTCATTCCTCTCTTCAGGCGGGCTCCTGTTTTTAACAACAACTTTTTAAAGTAAACGCCATTCCTTTCTTCAGGCGGGATCCTAATTTTAACAACAACTTTAAAAATAAACGCCATTCCTCTCTTCAGGCGGGCTCCTGATTTTAACTACAACTTTAAAAATAAATGTCATTCCTCTCTTCAGGCGGGCTCTTGATTTTAACAACAACTTAGGATGAAATGTCTCTCCTATGGGTAAAACTAAAATAAACTTAGGAGGAAATGCATCTCCTATGGGTAGAACTCTAAAATTAACTTAGGAGGAAATGCATCTCCTATGGGTAAAAACTAACTTAGGAGGAAATGTGTCTCCTATGGATAAAACTAAACTTAGGAGGAAATGCGTTCTCCTATGGGTGAAACTAAACTTTTAGGAGGAAATGCATCTCCTATGGGTAAAACTTAGGAAGTGCGTCTCCTATTGGTAAAACTTGACCTAGGAAGTGCGTCTCCTATTGGTAAAGGCATGGAATGTATCCCCTTGTTATACAGGTGGGCACCTAAAATATGCAATGGACAAACAAGAAAAGTATTCCTCTCGTTATTCAGGTGGGCGCCTGGTTTCAACAACAACTTTGAAAATAAAATCCTATTCGAGTGTGGATGAACCCAAAATATCCTATTCGAGGGCGGATGAACACAAAATATCCTATTCGAGGGCGGATGAACCCAAAATATCCTATTCGAGGGCGGATGAACCCAAAATATCCTATTCGAGGGCGGATGAACCCTAAATATCCTATTCGAGGGCGGATGAACCCAAAATATCCTATTCGAGGGCGGATGAACCCAAAAGATCCTATTCGAGGGCGGACGAACCCAAAAGATCCTATTCGAGGGCGGACGAACCCAAAAGATCCTATTCGAGGGCGGACGAACCCAAAAGATCCTATTCGAGGGCGGACGAACCCAAAATATCCTATTCGAGGGCGGACGAACCCAAAATATCCTATTCGAGGGCGGACGAACCCAAAATATCCTATTCGAGGGCGGAAGAACCCAAAATATCCTATTCGAGGGCGGATGAACCCAAAAGATCCTATTCGAGGGCGGATGAACCCAAAAGATCCTATTCGAGGGCGGATGAACCCAAAAGATCCTATTCGAGGGCGGATGAACCCAAAAGATCCTATTCGAGGGCGGATGAACCCAAAAGATCCTATTCGAGGGCGGATGAACCCAAAATATCCTATTCGAGGGCGGATGAACCCAAAATATCCTATTCGAGGGCGGATGAACCCAAAATATCCTATTCGAGGGCGGATGAACCCAAAATATCCTATTCGAGGGCGGATGAACCCAAAATATCCTATTCGAGGGCGGATGAACCCAAAAGATCCTATTCGAGGGCGGATGAACCCAAAAGATCCTATTCGAGGGCGGACGAACCCAAAAGATCCTATTCGAGGGCGGATGAACCCAAAATATCCTATTCGAGGGCGGATGAACCCAAAAGATCCTATTCGAGGGCGGATGAACCCAAAAGATCCTATTCGAGGGCGGATGAACCCAAAAGATCCTATTCGAGGGCGGATGAACCCAAAAGATCCTATTCGAGGGCGGATGAACCCAAAATATCCTATTCGAGGGCGGATGAACCCAAAATATCCTATTCGAGGGCGGATGAACCCAAAATATCCTATTCGAGGGCGGATGAACCCAAAATATCCTATTCGAGGGCGGATGAACCCAAAAGATCCTATTCGAGGGCGGATGAACCCAAAAGATCCTATTCGAGGGCGGACGAACCCAAAAGATCCTATTCGAGGGCGGACGAACCCAAAAGATCCTATTCGAGGGCGGACGAACCCAAAAGATCCTATTCGAGGGCGGACGAACCCAAAATATCCTATTCGAGGGCGGACGAACCCAAAAGATCCTATTCGAGGGCGGACGAACCCAAAAGATCCTATTCGAGGGCGGACGAACCCAAAAGATCCTATTCGAGGGCGGACGAACCCAAAAGATCCTATTCGAGGGCGGACGAACCCAAAAGATCCTATTCGAGGGCGGACGAACCCAAAAGATCCTATTCGAGGGCGGACGAACCCAAAAGATCCTATTCGAGGGCGGATGAACCCAAAATATCCTATTCGAGGGCGGATGAACCCTAAATATCCTATTCGAGGGCGGATGAACCCAAAATATCCTATTCGAGGGCGGATGAACCCAAAATATCCTATTCGAGGGCGGACGAACCCAAAAGATCCTATTCGAGGGCGGACGAACCCAAAAGATCCTATTCGAGGGCGGACGAACCCAAAAGATCCTATTCGAGGGCGGACGAACCCAAAAGATCCTATTCGAGGGCGGACGAACCCAAAAGATCCTATTCGAGGGCGGACGAACCCAAAAGATCCTATTCGAGGGCGGACGAACCCAAAATATCCTATTCGAGGGCGGATGAACCCAAAATATCCTATTCGAGGGCGCATGAACCCAAAATATCCTATTCGAGGGCGGATGAACCCAAAATATCCTATTCGAGGGCGGACGAACCCAAAAGATCCTATTCGAGGGCGGACGAACCCAAAAGATCCTATTCGAGGGCGGACGAACCCAAAAGATCCTATTCGAGGGCGGACGAACCCAAAAGATCCTATTCGAGGGCGGACGAACCCAAAATATCCTATTCGAGGGCGGACGAACCCAAAATATCCTATTCGAGGGCGGATGAACCCTAAATATCCTATTCGAGGGCGGATGAACCCAAAATATCCTATTCGAGGGCGGATGAACCCAAAATATCCTATTCGAGGGCGGATGAACCCAAAATATCCTATTCGAGGGCGGACGAACCCAAAATATCCTATTCGAGGGCGGACGAACCCAAAATATCCTATTCGAGGGCGGACGAACCCAAAAGATCCTATTCGAGGGCGGACGAACCCAAAAGATCCTATTCGAGGGCGGACGAACCCAAAAGATCCTATTCGAGGGCGGACGAACCCAAAAGATCCTATTCGAGGGCGGACGAACCCAAAATATCCTATTCGAGGGCGGACGAACCCAAAATATCCTATTCGAGGGCGGACGAACCCAAAATATCCTATTCGAGGGCGGACGAACCCAAAATATCCTATTCGAGGGCGGACGAACCCAAAAGATCCTATTCGAGGGCGGATGAACCCAAAAAATCCTATTCGAGGGCGGATGAACCCAAAAATCCTATTCGAGGGCGGATGAACCCAAAAGATCCTATTCGAGGGCGGATGAACCCAAAATATCCTATTCGAGGGCGGATGAACCCAAAATATCCTATTCGAGGGCGGATGAACCCAAAATATCCTATTCGAGGGCGGATGAACCCAAAATATCCTATTCGAGGGCGGATGAACCCAAAATATCCTATTCGAGGGCGGAAGAACCCAAAAGATCCTATTCGAGGGCGGACGAACCCAAAAGATCCTATTCGAGGGCGGACGAACCCAAAAGATCCTATTCGAGGGCGGACAAACCCAAAAGATCCTATTCGAGGGCGGACGAACCCTAAATATCCTATTCGAGGGCGGACGAACCCAAAAGATCCTATTCGAGGGCGGATGAACCCAAAAGATCCTATTTGAACCCAAAAGATCCTATTCGAGGGCGGATGGAACCTAAATATCCTATTCGAGGGCGGATGAACCCAAAATATCCTATTCGAGGGCGGATGAACCCAAAATATCCTATTCGAGGGCGGATGAACCCAAAATATCCTATTCGAGGGCGGATGAACCCAAAATATCCTGTTCGAGGGCGGATGAACCCAAAATATCCTGTTCGAGGGCGGATGAACCCAAAATATCCTGTTCGAGGGCGGATGAACCCAAAAGATCCTATTCGAGGGCGGACGAACCCAAAAGATCCTATTCGAGGGCGGACGAACCCAAAAGATCCTATTCGAGGGCGGACGAACCCAAAAGATCCTATTCGAGGGCGGACGAACCCAAAAGATCCTATTCGAGGGCGGACGAACCCAAAAGATCCTATTCGAGGGCGGACGAACCCAAAATATCCTATTCGAGGGCGGACGAACCCAAAATATCCTATTCGAGGGCGGACGAACCCAAAATATCCTATTCGAGGGCATATGAACCCAAAAGATCCTATTCGAGGGCGGATGAACCCAAAAGATCCTATTCGAGGGCGGATGAACCCAAAAGATCCTATTCGAGGGCGGATGAACCCAAAAGATCCTATTCGAGGGCGGATGAACCCAAAAGATCCTATTCGAGGGCGGATGAACCCAAAAGATCCTATTCGAGGGCGGATGAACCCAAAAGATCCTATTCGAGGGCGGATGAACCCAAAAGATCCTATTCGAGGGCGGATGAACCCAAAATATCCTATTCGAGGGCGGATGAACCCAAAATATCCTATTCGAGGGCGGATGAACCCAAAATATCCTATTCGAGGGCGGATGAACCCAAAATATCCTATTCGAGGGCGGATGAACCCAAAAGATCCTATTCGAGGGCGGATGAACCCAAAAGATCCTATTCGAGGGCGGATGAACCCAAAATATCCTATTCGAGGGCGGATGAACCCAAAATATCTTATTCGAGGGCGGATGAACGGGTGGATGAACCCAAAATATCCTATTCGAGGGCGGATGAACCCAAAATATCCTATTCGAGGGCGGATGAACCCAAAATATCCTATTCGAGGGCGGATGAACCCAAAATATCCTATTCGAGGGCGGATGAACCCTAAATATCCTATTCGAGGGCGGATGAACCCAAAATATCCTATTCGAGGGCGGATGAACCCAAAATATCCTATTCGAGGGCGGATGAACCCAAAATATCCTATTCGAGGGCGGATGAACCCAAAATATCCTTAAGACTTGAAAATATCTTATCTCGAATACTTGCTGGGGATTATTTTGCTTGGGATGAATTTTCCCTTTCTACCTTCCCCAAAAAAAAAATTTTAATTTTTTTTAAATTTTATTATTAGATTCTTTCTTTGAAGACTAACTCCCTTGAGACTCGTTTTGCCTTTCCCCGAAAGGAACCGCTGAGGATACCGATTTTCACCAAACTCGTGTTGGACTCCTCGAAACTGCTAGGGATAACACTGTTGGGGAATTATTTACTTACCTGTTGGGGGTAAAATGTTATCAGCTGGGGATAACGCTGTCGTGGATAACACTGCTGGGGGATTCTGATTCCTTTGCTGGGGAACAACTTCCTCCATTGAAACTTATTATGTTGGGGCAACACTAGTTCTAAGACCACTTCCCTTGAGACTTGTGTTATATTTATTTTTCCCCGTATGGGTACCTGACTTACAGAAAATTTTCTAAATGGAAGGAAAATTTTCTGCCCCAGTTTGGTAATATCCTTTGTGGCATGCATTTCTGGCGTCAATGCCCATTCCTTTACCTGTTTCAAATCAAACAAAATTTGTTAGTTTAAAACATGGTGGTTGGTTGTGATACTCTTACTGGGATGGTTTTCCATTTCTCCTTCCTTGCTTTGCGCTCCACAACTTGTTGGGGATGATATTATTTGCTGGGGATAATTCCTTTCTGGGGATATCCCTCTTCTTTTGTGGCATAGCTCGGAAACTGGCATTTCCCCGACCTTTTAGTCTAGTATGAATTTCCCAAATCATGCTCATTGCTCTCCTTGATTTGCCCACGGGCTTTGGCCTTGAGGTTTATAACCTTTGATAAAGGCAATGGTATCCCTCTTGACACTTGTCAGTCCTTCTGTCAATTCCCTTCTGTTGGGGATATCTTTTGACACTGGCCTCGCGTTTGTTCCCTGCTGACTATACCACTTGGATGTACTAGTCAGATCTCATTTTGGAAAGCTGATGGCCTATTTTGAAGTCAGTTCACACTTGTTCTGACCAAACAGACTCTATTGGGGATTTTTCTATGAAAGGAAAAAGATAAAAGGGAACAGAATAAAGACAAAAGAAAAGATGACTCTTTAACAAAAGAAACTATAAATGAAAATCTATCAAATGGAGATACCAGCTCTAATGGTCATGACATGCACATGTGGCCTATCCTCTACCGTCAATCATCTTTCAAGATCTTCAATTGGCGATTCCCCATCTGATTCTCAATCTTATTCGACTTGTAGTGCCCGAAGGGTTTTCACTATCAAGTCTCTCTCATTTTTGGTTTTCTCTCAGCTTTCATCGCCTTATGGTGCCTGTGAAGGTTTTCACCGATAAGACTCTCTCATTTGTATCACTTTCCAGCTGGGGATTTGGAGTGTCGCCGGTATGACTCTTTCTGCTGGGGATTAGAGTCCTTTCTGCTGTGGAACAGAATGTTATGCTCACCGGGGAGACTCTCATTTGTCTGACTTGGCATCTTTTGAAGACTGATCAGAAGGTCTTTCTTTGGACCGTAATGTGGGTTTTGGATAGGGCTAGAAAAAAAGGTATTAAAGGCTCAAAAAATGCATTAATTTTGGGTTATTAGTTACAACCTTCGGAATTAGATTTATTTACAACAAACGCAACATTTGCCCCAGTTTCTTGCTTGGGGATATTTTAATTGATTTTTCTTTATATTTTTTTTTTCAAAACTATGACCGAGCCGTGAAGCGCCTACGTATCCTCTTTGAGGAATCAGGTCAAACGTAGTTCCCAATTCCTCTTTTTCATTTGACTTTCTTTTGTTTTTTTTGTTTTTTTTTGTTATCATTTTTCTTTTTTTCTTTTTTTTTCCCTTTTTTTGTTGTGTTGTTTTCTTTTCTTTCTCCTTTTTTTCTTTTGTTTACCTGCCGCGCTTGCGTTTTCTATTCATTGCTACTAATTCCGAACGAGGGGTATGAAGGAAAATAAATAAGGCTCAAAAGGGGTAACGAAGGGTAAAGTGTTTAGGTAGCAGAACAAAATGCCTTCGTCATTCCAGTCTTCAAAACATGCCAAGTGCAAACAACACAATAAAGATTTATAGTCTCTTCCGATGATGCTGGACTTGACAATTATATTCACACGTTTGCTTTTTCATTTGCCATTTCTAAAGCACCGTTGGGCGACACTCTCACTTCTCATTATCATGAAGACCCTTATGTCAATTTGGCGAATCTTGCCTTTAACGGTTTTCTTTATGTTTTACTTGCCCCAAGTTCCACATGACTCGAGCTCCGAATAATCTCAAACCGTTCTTATTTCCTTTAAATGTTCTGATCACCTTTTCGGGGTTTTATGATTAACTTTAAAGATTAGGCCCAAACTGTGTGCGCATGTCATGTCACTAGAATCGGCGCTGAACAAAATGATAAAAAGACTAAACAAAAAGATGAATGGAAATAATAAAAGACTGGATTTTGTGCTAGACTACCGGTGAAATGGTTTGAATAACAAAACAAACGAAATAAAATCCTAAACAACCTGGACAAAACTTAAACAAACCGCTATGACAAAACGGAAAGATAAGCGGAAAGATATTGACACAAAACAAAATCCGAATTACAATCCTAATAATCCGAACAAACAGAAATGACAACAAAATAAGCCACCAACTGCTTCTTTCTTGTTAACCAAGGAACGGAGCGTCCTCCCACTTAGCGAAACTGGCATCTTAGCCATTTTGCTTTGCATCAGTATTGCCAGACCGTTGCCAACTTCAATATCATCACCCGTCAACAAGTTCCCAATAGGATTCTTCGCGATGTTCTGGGTGTCATTGTCCGGCTTACCACAAACCAACCACCTTAACTTTGTGATTCAAAACAAAACAGGTTAGAATGGACTCAGTCGGTCCTCATTATTGACAACATCTTTTTTTTTTCTTTTTTTTTCTTCAAATTTTTTCATTTTTCTTTTTTTTATATTTTTCATTTTTCATTTTTTCTTTTTTTTTCGTTTTTTTTTCATTCTTTTTTTTCTGTCTTTTTTTTTTCATTTTCTTTTTGTTGTGGTCGAATCTTATGGAGATTGCCTACGTATCATGACCCCACATGAATCAGACCTTGCGTAGTTCGGACAAAATGAAAGGTAAAAGCAATGAAACATTTTTTCTTTATCAATTTTCATAATAAAACAAATTGGGTTTCGAAGGTTTAAAGATGACCTACAAACTTGAAAATCAAACAACCCGCATATTCTAATCAAAATATTTACAAAATCAACGGCCAGCTTCCTTTCCCCGTTTGTCAAATGCAACAAAATGGTTATTTTTGCAAATGTGGCCCCTGTCAAACTTCACATGAATTTTGAGGCCGGGGAGGATTATTTTGACACTTTATCAACTTGTCCATTCTTTTACGAAAACAACCTTTCGACAACTGAAAGATACTCTAAGGCTATTTCGGCAAGAACGGTTTAAGACGCGACCGAAGCTGGCTCGGCTTATTATGACAAAATTCAAACGGTATTCACCTGACAGCCGACTCTTTGTTTTTTTTTTCAAATTATAATAAAACCCGATGTTGCAAACACGTCCCTTCAGCACCTCGGGGACGAAGATTTTTAAGGCTGTGTGGGTCCATATCTCAAAATGACCCAAAGGTGGCTGTTTATGCCAGGTCAGCCTTCCGGCGTCCCTTTCGGGAACATTCGGCTATTTATGACAAAACAGCATCACCTGACTTATTTATAACTCTTTTTATCGTTTTCCAAATTAGAAAAGTCAATATTGCAAACACGGCCTTTCAACGTCTCGGGGACGAAGATTTTTAGGTTGTGGGGGTCAACTGGACCAAGTCTTAAAAATGACCCAAAGGTGGCTGTTTATGCAAAGTCAGCCTTCCGGCGTCCCATTCGGGAACATTCGGCTATTTATGACAAAACAACATCGCCAAAATTAAAATTTGACATATATTTTTTGTTATTTATTTATTTTTGGCTTTTTTAGCAAAAGGTGGGGTTGGACCCGATGAGGGTTGCCTACGTATCTCACATCCGGTGAGAATCAAACCCGCGTAGTTCGGGCAATCAAGAATAAGTAGATGAACTAACTTCCTTTTTTGAATTTGTGAAAGAACTACTTTAAAAGGAGAAAGGAAATATTTTTGATTGATTTTCTTTTTAAAAGAAAGACTTCTAAGATATATATATATTTTTTAATTTCCATTTGTTTTTTGTTTTTTTTTCTTATTCTAAAGGAAGAAGAAAATATTTTTCGGAATTTTACCTTTAATAAACGAAATGCTTCTAAAAAATATTTTTTTTTGAATTTTGAATTTTCTTTTCAATTTTGAAAGAAGAAAAATATTTTCGGATTTTTTTCTATCTTATTATACATTTTTTTTTTAAAAAAAATAGTTAAAAGACTTTCTAAAGAAGTTAATAATGGAAAATATTTTTGGATTTTTTTTTTGTTTTTGAAAATTGGGGGAGTAAAAGCCTTTCTAGACTTTTTGGCAAGACAAATATTTTTGCAATAAATAAAGACATATATATATTTTTTGGAAATAAAAACTTTTGGATATATATATATATATATATATATATATATATATATATATATATACATGTATATATTTGTGACAAATAATGAAAGACTCTTTTTTTTTTATTATTATTATTATTATTTTTTGAATTTTCATAAAAACCCCATTTTAAAAAAGTAAGACTCTTTTTATTTTTTATTTTTATGACAAGACAAACTATATATTTCTATATATATTTTTTTTGAAAAACAAAACAGAACAACGATTTTTTTTCTATTTTTCCTTTGCTTTTAATAAAACAAACTAATAAGACGTTTTTTTTTCTTTCCAAAATTTCGGCAGAGTTTTGACAGTATTTGGGTATTGGGTTTTTTCAAAAATAAACAATCAATTCCCTAACCGCTATTTCCTTTTTTTCAATTTCACAATATTCATAATATTCAAACACCGGTCAGCATGCGGGCACGAGACAAATAAATGCACGGAAAACAAATAGGATGCATCAGGATGGCCTTTTCATATCAGGTTGCTAGTCCTAGACGGACTCAACCCCTGTGTTGAGTCCCCTAAGTCAAATGCAACGTGATGCAAATAAGCGTTCCTACTAGGGATCCGGCATGAAGTCACGTTATTCTATGTTCAAAACCTGGGTCGGTGTTCTAG
The DNA here is from genome assembly GCF_000393655.2 of Nicotiana sylvestris. Lineage (NCBI taxonomy): Eukaryota > Viridiplantae > Streptophyta > Magnoliopsida > Solanales > Solanaceae > Nicotiana > Nicotiana sylvestris. Next base: position 123,194,916 of record NC_091058.1, on the reverse strand, counting down.
ACAGTGTACCCGAGCGGACCACTCGAGTTGAGGAAGGAGCTCCTGTCCGGGAACCAAAAGGCCAGCCGGCTTAGAAACTTTCCGAGCCTCTTTTATTTAGGGTATGACACTAATAGAATAGGGAGTCTTAACCAGTAAGCACATCCCCGGAGGTAAGAAGAGTAGGTTTCGGCACAGTTTATATACAGTTCAGATAATATCAAAGCGGTAAAGGCAACATTTAGCACATTAGGCTCAAAACATGTAAAAATCAGATAAAGCCAAATATAACAATTTATCTAAGCTCGAATTTCTAACCCTGAACCAGTGGTTCTGGGTCAAAGTAGTCCCCAGCAGAGTCGCCAGAGCTGTCACACCTCCTTTTTCCGCACCCGCGAGGGTGCAAGGGAGTTTTTCCAATTAAAGGACAATCGAGACGGGATTGGTTTATTTATTTCAGAGTCGCCACTTGGGAGATTTAGGGTGTCCCAAGTCACCAATTTTAATCCCGAATCGAGGAAAAGAATGACTCCATATTACAGTCTGCGTACCAGAAATCCGGATAAGGAATTCTGTTAACCCGGGAGAAGGTGTTAGGCATTCCCGAGTTCCGTGGTTCTAGCACGGTCGCTCAACTGTTATATTCGGCTTGATTATCTGATTTTATACAAATATGAACTTATGTGCAAATTTTATCTTTTAACCGCTTTATTATTATTGTTTTTAAAAGAAATGTGAACATCGCTTAAAACACGTCTTTGGACTGCGTCACATGAAATGCACCCACAATCCGGAACACGTTTTATTTGATGTTTTGGGATTTGGATTCGGGTCGCATGAAATGCACACCCAGGCTTAAGAAAGTAAAATATTAAACACGCGCCTAAAGAGATTATCGCGTTATTATTTTGGGGAAGACCGTGAAATTCGCTAAACGGTCCTTCCGAATTCTAATTAAACCATACATTTTGTGAGGGCCCCGCAATCTATACGTTTTATTTGGCGAGGCTCGTCTCATTTTTATTTTTAAAGGATAAACCTACAATGACTATATTTTCTATTAAGTTCGTCTCTAAAATAAAAGAAAATCTCTTAATTATTTACATGCTGAAAAACGTAACTTATTAGTTATTAGTTTACGGCTAATGCGAATGGAAAATTGCGATCGAGTTTGTACAAAGAAAAACTGCTTTCATTTTATATTCTGTTATTCAATAATACTAGAACATGAGATTGACCATAATATCAAAACAGATTAATTATTCTCCGATTAATTTAAACTAACATTATTAGATGAAGAAAGTATACATATGCAACCTCATTATTCATTAATCATTCAACTACATCTTTATACGAAGAAAGAAAAATTATATTCAACCACAAATCTAAACAGGAGGAATTCAACAGGAACAAAGCCTGATTAATATTTCATTTTTGCTTCAAGCCGAGATTGTACAAATGTGTACCTGGAAACAGCAGTACAAGAACAAAAGAAGGAGAAGTCAGCAGCAGTAATAACACAGCAACAGCAGATTCAGCAACACCGCAAACCAGTACAGTAGGAATAGCAGAAAACCCAGGAGACTATAAACGACTCCAAGTATAGAGAAGAAGTAAAAGGCAGGAAGGTTCTGACTATTTCAGATCTTAAGCGAGGCAATGAAGCAGTAACTATTCTTTTTCAACTTCAAAACTCTCCAAAATGAATTCTGCCCCTGTATATTCAGTGTATCCAGAATGTATATCGGGTGTATACTTCTCACTCCGCCCCCTCTTTTTTTCTTCTCTCTATCTAGTTTTTCCTCTTTTTTTTCCACCCCTTCTTCCTAAATTTTCTCTTCTATTTTATAGCAAAATTTTCGAAATTTTCAGATTTGTTTTTTTTTTATTTTTTTATTTTTTTAATTAAAAGAAATCCCACTTACAAATTGCTTTTATTTTTTTAGAAAAAGAAATCCCACCTTTATTTACTTTTATTTTTAAAATTCCAACTTTAATTACTTTATCTTATTTAAAATCCCACTTTTTATTTTTTTTAAAAGAGAATCTCACTTTATTTAACTTTTCTTTAAAAAACAAACCACTATCTTTTCTTTTTCTTTTAAAAATGCTACTTTCAATTACTTTAATTTTTTTAAATTTTCAGATACCTTTATATTTATTTTTTAATTCCAACCTTATTTTACTTTTAAATTTTTTAAAACTTTTTACTTATTTTAAATTTTCTACATTCTTTTACTTTTTTTATTTTTTTATTTTTTATTTTTTTAAAATTATTTCCGAAATTACTATATATATATTTTTTTTTAAAAATAAAAATAATAAATAAAATAAAATATTTTCGGATTTTTTTTATATATAAAAAAAACAAAAAATAAAACTATTAATAGTGATAATTCACTTTTTATTTTTTATTTTTTTGGTTTTGTTTTGTGTTGGACAAAAATGAAGAAGGGGTGTTGGGTTAATGGAGCGGACCGGATCGACCCGGTTTGAAACGGACCGGGTCATGGGGAAAGTTGGGCAATTATTTGGGCCTGTGGTTTGAAATTGAAGAAGTGGCCCAATCCGATTTTTCTTTGTATTTTTGTTCTCTTTTCTTCTTTTATTTTTCTAAAACTAAATTATAAAAGTACTTAAATTATTATTAAGAACTAAATTAAGTTATAAAAGCGCAAATTAACTTCCAATAACAATTAACGCACAATTAAGTAATAATTAAGCATAAAATTGTTCATTTGGACATTAAATGCTAAAAATGCAAAAGATGCCTATTTTTGTATTTTTTATTAATTTAACAAATAAACATGCATAGACAAACATACAAATAGTTACACAAAATATCACAAAAATTTCACACCAAGAAAATTATTTTATTTTTTTGAATTTTTTGGGAGTAATTCTCATATAGGGCAAAAATCACGTGCTTACACACGCATAGGCATTGTCAAGGTTATTAGAACGCTTTAGGCTATGACCAAGGGGAGGGACTTGGGTAGAACGGGATATGATGACTATGCGCTAATGTCACGTGTAGCCCCTCATTGAGGAGTGTTTACCGGAAATTGCGTGGGATGATCCTGTAGGCTAACCAACCTAGGACCCCTCATTCCCAAATTCCCTTTACCTAAAACTTTGTTTTTCTATATAACTTGTTCAAATTCTTTGTCTTATTATTTGAGTCATACAATCCAACATGCTTTATTTCCAATCATATATTTCAATTACTTATTCGTTAAAAGACTAATTCATGAGTATAAGTTCGGCTGAGACCCACAGTTGTGGACCGAGAGAGGTGCCCCACACCTTCCTCTCAAGGTTTTTTCGAGCCCTTGCCCTAAATCTCTGGTAATGCAAACCAATCCAAGAGTTAATCACTCTGGGTGCCCTAACACACCATAATCAGTTAGGTGGCGACTCTTCAAAAATCCAAATTCCCAAAGGGAAATGAGTTATTACCCCCCATGAATGTCGAAACCCGGACTTTTTTCCGCAGAGGGAAAAAAGGGGGTGCGATAATTAAATTCAAAATACTAATTCCTAAAATTACTTATTATGCTACTTCTACTTAAATCAAGTTATTTCAAGTATCTGTATTAGCAAGACACAAAGTATTCTAGCGATTATGATTAACAAACTACAATATATTGAATATGTTTCCTTTCATATAATTTAGATTTATCTTTTTGAATATTTTAATCTTCTATAGTTTTATTCTTGAGTCCCAGCATGGTAAAATATCATTCCACCCATGTGATTTATATTTTTTTTGTTTTTACTTGATTTCTTTTACGTTGTTGTAGAATAGTTGAGTCATACGGTTTGGTAGATAAAAACAGGACAAATTTGGAAATGATAATAACAATTTTGGCTCTCTTCTGCAACCAACTCATCTCCTATTCAATTATAATTACTCAGTCATTTGTCCAATTCTCATCAAGGGCCAATTTTGCAAATTGTTTTGGGCACTTTTAAAGCTTATGAATGTATATTTTACTATACAAAAAAGAGTTTTTGATCGACCTATTACCAATTCACTTTCTGACTTCATATGAAGATGGAAACTAAAACATTTTATCTATTGGTGGAGAAAGAATTGCAAACATAATAATTGTTTGTCGATCATATTTTCAGAAAAAAATAATTTCGAGGAAAAATGAGCACGATTGAAAGTACTTTCTTGTCTCGAGTATTTTTCTTTGATGGATCTATACTCTAGCCATCTTTCATGTTTTGTTTTAATTCATCATCCTTTAAACAATAAAAATGTCTAGAGTTTTTTGCTAAGTCATATAAAAGAACGTATGTTATTGCATTCTACATGTACTGGTGAATTTTACATGACATTTAGAAAAATATCGAAAATTAACCGAACCGTACCGATATCGAAGAAAATCCAACATGATTAGAATGGTTTCGAAAAGTCTAATTTTGGTTATACATAATAGAATAACCGAAAAATTAGTTTGGTACAAATTTTATAAAATAACCGGCCGAACGGAACCGTTGACACCCCTACCTGTCCTTATGGCACTTTTGCTTTCAAGAGAATGCCATTGGTTTGTGCAATGCACTGACGATTTTTAAAGGTGTACGATGGCTATTTTTACAAATATAGTGGAGGACTACCTTGAAGTTTTTATGGATGATTTCTCGCTGGTTGGAGATTCTATTGATGATTGTCTTGCAAATTTGGATAAGATGTTGGCAAGATGTGAAAAAATAAATTTGGTGCTCAATTGGGAGAAATATCATTTCATGGTTGAGGAAGGCATTGTTTTTGGCCACAAAATCTCAAAGAATGTAATTGAAGTTGACAAGGCAAAGATTAAGGTGATTTCTAAACTTCCACCTCCAACTTCGGTGAAGGGTGTGCAAAGTTTCTTAGGCCACACAAGATTTTACCGGTGTTTCATCAAAGATTTCTCTAAGGTGGTGAACCCATTGTGCACGCTTATTCAAATGGATGCTAAGTTTAACTTCAATGATGATTGCATGAGATCTTTTGAATTGTTAAAGTTTAAGTTTACAACTACTCCTATCATCACCGCTCCTAATTGGAGTGTACTATTTGAACTTATGTGTGATGCAAGTGACGTAGCGATTGGGGCGTTTTTGGGGCAACACATCAACAAAAAATTTCATCCAGTCTACTATGCTAGTAAGACCATAAATAGTGCCCAAGTCAACTATAACGTTACAGAGAAAGAGTTCCTGCCATTGTGTGTTTGTAATTGAGAAGTTCCGCCCGTACTTGATGGGTGAAAAAGTCATTGTCCACACGGATCATGCAGTGCTTTGTTATCTTATAATCAAGGACTCCAAATATAGGTTGATGAAATGGGTGCTCTTATTGCAAGAGTTTTGTATTGACATCCAAGATAGAAAAAGTAGTGAAAATCAAGTGGCAGACCACTTGTCTAGTTTGGAGGAGGAGGGGAGGCCGCATGATGGCCTTGAAATCAATGACTCCTTCCCCGATGAGTACCTCTTGGCTATTTAAATAAAGGAGGCGCCATGGTTCGCAGATCTAAAAAATTTTCTTGTGTGTGGAATCATTCCGGATGAGTTCTCTTCATGCCAAAGGAAGAAGCTCAAACAGGATTGTCAAGATTAACATTGGGATGAACCGTACCTCTTCCGGATTTGTACGGGTGGGGTGATTAGAAGATGTGTACCAGAAGAAGAGCAAGGTGAAATTCTTGGGGCTTTTCATTCGTCGCCATATGGTGGTCATCATGGTGGAGCGAGAACAACAACCAAAGTGCTTAGTTGTGATTTCTATTGGCCCACTCTTTATAAAGATGCAAGTGAGTTAGTGAAAAGATGTGATGAACGTCAATGGGCCGGTGGAATCTCAAAGAAAAATGAAATGCCTCTCACTACTATTTTGGAGATTGATATTTTTTATGTGTGGGGTATTGACTTCATGGGTCCTTTTGTGAGTTCTTGTGCAAACACCTACATCTTGGTCGCAATGGATTATGTGTCCAAATGGGTTGAGGCTGTTGCTCTACCCAACAATGAGGCAAAAAGTATGGTGGCATTCTTGAAGAAAAATATTTTTACAAGGTTTGGTACTCTGCGGGCTATTATAAGTGATAGGGGATCACGTTTTTGTAACAAAGCTTTCGACATTCTACTTGGCAAGTATGTTGTTACTCACAAAGTCACCGACCCCCTATCATCCACAAGCTAGTCGGCAAGGGGAAGTCTCCAACTGAGAGATAAAGGTGTATTTTATCTAAAACGGTGAATGCTAATCGGATGGATTGGTCCAAGAATCTTGATGATGCATTATGTCTTATCGGGCGGCTTACAAAACACCTATCGAAATGTCACCATACCGGTTGGTGTTCGGAAAAGCTTGTCATCTTTCGGTGGAACTAGAGCACAAGACCATGTGGGCTCTAAAAAAGTTAAATCTTGATTAGGCCCAAGGCGGAAGGCATGGACTATAGTACACAAAAATTTGGGACTCACGCGGATTTGCAATTTTATGGCTGTAAAATGCCAAAAAATATAATTTGGTCATTTCGGGGCGGTGGCAATGATTTGTTATGTCGTATTTGATATCCGGGACAAATATTAGGCGATTCCAAGACGGATCCATCCGGGCCCAAGGCGGAAGGCATGGACTATAGCACACAAAAATTTGGGACACGCGCGGATTTGCAGTTTTATGGCTGTAAAATGCCAAAAAATATAATTTGGTCATTTCGGGGCGGTGGCAATGGTTTCTTATGCCGTATTTGATGTCCGAGACAAATATTAGGCGATTCCAAGACGGATCCATCCGGGCCCAAGGCGGAAGGCATGGGCTATAGCACACAAAAAAAGGTATCAAGGCATAAAAAGAGAAAAGAAATGATCTCTATAAGAAGAGAAGGCAAGAAAAGTAAAGAACAAAAAGAAAAATGCAAAAAGTGAATAAGTGGAAGGGTTGAATGGATTTAAAAAGAGGTAATGATCCCAAACAGTGAGAAATCAAAATGGGAGAAAAAGAATGAAATGATCAAGAAAGAGTGATGTTAAGTCTTTCTAGTCCCCAATAAAAAGAAAATGCCTCTAAGAATTGGCAAGTGTAAGCCGAGAAATGAAAGACGGAGTGCATAAGGAAAAGTGTAACCACTTACACATATGACATCCTACCCTAACCCAAAAGCCTTCATTATATCCCGAAAGAAGTCCTTCTTGATTTTAAACTAAGTGAGCTTACATTAGTGGCGATCTATATGAGGGTCAAGCCTATGGTACTTGAACCGTAATTGAGACATTCTCTTATGAGAGATGAGTGAGCCTTTCATGAATCTTAGGATTGAGTGCTAACGTCTTAAAGTGAGCTTGGCAAATGGAAAGTAGAGGAGGAAGAGTTTGGAGTCCACCATGGCCTACATGATAGAGCAAGAGTCCTTGATGAGTAAAGTCAATTCTTGAAGCTCAAATGTCACAGTAGAACTACATGTGCATGAATGCTTAACTTGTCACCTTATTGATAATGCATGAGTAGTGTAGGTAATTATTGGTCCCAACTGATATATGAATGGCTCACCTTTGAATCGCTGAGATGACCCTTAACTTTAGGAGGTGGGAACTAATTTATTACTTGAGGACAAGCAAAGACTTAAGTTTAGGAGAGTTGATAAGTGGGGATTTTGACTGCTTATTAGCACCTTTTTTGCTTTTGTTTTAGTCCAAAAGTATTGAATTGTATTTCCAAAACTAATGAAATTGTGCAAATTATAGGAATACTGGAAGTTTGGTCTCCCATGATGAAATCCGAATAAAAAAAGAGTGTTCCGGAGTACAAGGCAATAAAGGGGCAGAAGCAAAGATGTGCGGTCCGCAGAAGGAATTTTGCGGCTTCAACCCAAGCTAAAAAGCCAACAAGAGTTTGACAGATGTGCGGACCGCACATGAATTGTGCGACCGCAAAATAGGGTCCACACTGACAAGTATTTTCAAGTTCAGAGAATGTGTAGAAGACTAAGCCCTGACGCCTTGTAGAAGTGTGGACCACACAAGAATTGTACGGCCGCAGAAGTTGCTTTGTAGCCACAGTCTAAAAATGTGCGGCTGCAAAACCCTCTTCCTGCCAATTGAAGAAATCTGCGGACCGCACATGAAATTGTGCGGCTGCAGAACCTCCCTAGGGACATTTTTCTCAATAATTTTTGGCCCAGTATAAATAGACGAGTTTCACAAATTTAGATGAAGTTTGAACGTTCAAAGCTGCTATAGCCGTTTCTTTTTACCACTTTAGGAAGTTTTGATTATTTGAGTGTTTAAACATTAGATTTTACCATTTTTATCTTTAATTATGAGTTTAATTAGCGTTTCTTCTTTATTTTCTTCAATTCCCATTATGAGTAGCTAGAGTTTTACTAGAGTTGTGACCCAACCCTAATTTGTAAACCTTATGGGTATTTAATTTAATGCTTGTTTATGATTGGATGTTGATTTTTTTGCTTAGTTCATGCTTCAATTTTAGAATTAATGGTTACAAACATTGATTCATACCTATTTGACTTAGTCTCTACTTCAGAAAGAGAGACCTAGTCTAGGATGACTCGGCTAACAAGGAATTGGGTTAATTGAGAGATTACTTAGCCTAATTAAAGGGTTCAAACTAGAGATAGTAAGAACTCGACTTGAGCTCATATCAACTATTTTGTTTTGATACCCATTTGGACTTAAGAAAGCTAAATTGGCAAAATTACTCTCTGACCAAGAAATATTGAGTGAGTAATATAGAGTTTAGAGCTATAATACACCAAAATCAACAAAACAAGCATTAACGTCTTTATCCCATTAGGAGAACACCTAGTTTATGCTCACATCCCTAGACTTTTAAACTATTTGGAAAAATACCAAAAACATTGATTTCTAGTCTATTTTCTTTAGCTTGCAATCATTAGAGTAATAGTAGAAGTAGAAATCAAAACTCTATTGTGGAAGTGAAATTTTAGGTAGTCCATTCGCTTGATTCAAATATATACACCTAACACTCCTCATAACTCTCTATGGATTTGACCCCGACTCATAGTTTGGTAATTGATATTGCATGCGACCGTATCATATCTCTTATCAAGGTGTGTTGTGGACGTCATCACCGCTATGTGGTGAGTTTCACCAGAGTCTATGATCTAGTCATCTATAAGTGTGTGACATCAAACAAGTAGCAATACCTGTCATTTGATATATGCTTTTTGTATACTTGTAAGAAAGCTACTATATCTTTGTGTTTGTTTTATTAGCAGTTATAAGGACGATCTTTTAGATGTAATGAAAAGAGGTCAGGTGGAATGTCCCCCCATGTTATGTTCTCTTTTTGCTGGGATTGTATAAAAGGAAGGCGCTACCTAAAGGCGTAAAATTTAGAGAAAAAAATACTTGCCATGTTGGCTTGGCTATTAGATTGGCTATCACCAGCCTCTTTGTTCAGCAATCCTAGAATCTGCCCTTACTTATCCTTTATGAATTATGGTCCCTCCCCAACAAGAATGTTGTGCAGATCACTTCCTGAAGATCCATGTGGCTGAGCAGAAGCATTGTAAGCAGTGTTGAACCTTTTCTTTTCTTAAAGTCTTTCGTGTAACCAATGGTTTTGTAGAAATTTTCCTTTGTGTGCCCTTTAAGTCCATAATACTCATACTGCTGGGAAGGTTTCTTACCTCTATAATTCTGATTCTTACCAACTTGCATAGCAATTGGATCAGTTTTATCATTTATGGAATCTAAACTAGGAGCATGTTGTGACTCATCTTAATTTACCATAACATAAGCTTGATTAATATAATACTCTTAAGATTTTAATAGAATTTGTCTCCTAGCTTGGTTATAAGAATCATTTAAGCTACTAAGAAATTATAATAGCCTTTGTTGCTGAAGATGTTTAACATACTCCTTTGAACTTGGAGCAGGTACTAAGGCATCATATTTATTCCAAATGCTCTTTAGCTTAGTGAAATAGATCGAAATAGAATCAGTACTTTGTGACAAAGTAGCTATAACTCTATTCAATTGAAAGACCCTCATGTGATTCACCTTCTCAAATCACTCTCTTAGATCTTTCCAAACAAGGTATGCATTGGACGCATAAGCAATCCCACTAGGAAGCTCTAAGGATATAGTGTTCATAAGCCATGAAAGGACAATTGCATTACAAGTATCCCACTATTTCATACAATTCTACAGTGCATGACTCATTAGTACAAGTACCAGTTACAAAACCCAATTTCCACTTCCCTAGAAGAGCTATCTTCATTATCTTGTTCCAGAGACTATAATTCTTAGGTCCTGTAAGCTTTACCGGAATTAGAACTACACATGGAGTATTAGATGGACTAAGGTATAGAGGATGTGTGTACGGAATCGTCGACTTTGCCATTGATGAAATGAGATGATTGAAAAGAAATTCACAGTCCATTCACAATTGATTCACAAAATTTAACGAAATTGCCAATTAAAATCAGCTTGCATGCTTCACCCACATCGCCTGATCTAATACCATGCTAAATGCTTAAGAATCAGTGAGTTGCAGCTTGAGCTACCAAGCTCTTCAATGTCGGAAGCTTCGAGAAGACATGTAAAAGAAAGTCTAGGAAAAGAAATGATAACCGCCTCTGTTATTACAGTAGTTAAGAGGTTATATATACAAGTGTTTAACTACTTAACTGACTAGCTAATGAATAAAAGTATACAACTAATTACACCTAAACTAAGGACAACTAAGCACAACTAACTATTACTAACTATGCCACGTGTGTATATCATAATAAAGGCCCATTTTCTCACAATAAAAATCATCCTATTAATTACAATTATAATTTCTTCTTTTTGCTACTGCATAAACAAAAGAAAATGATGTGTACAAAGTGGAAAGTCAGAAGTACCATGTCATATGTCGACGAGGAATTTTTTTTTTAATAATTCTCGTACATGCTTTGATTTTTGTTTCATCTGTACATTTTTTTTCGTTGCTAAAACGATGAGATATATTAAAGCATGGAAATTAAAAGGTGTTATTACAACATGGAACAAATCTTAACGATGCAGTTCCTAACAAGCTTTGTGGTAATTAAAGAAAGTAAATAAAGGCAGTGTGCCCCAAAAAGTGTCTTCACGTTCAGCATATCCTTCCATCATCTGTGTACTTGTGTAATATGCTAGAACGTGTGCGGATGAGTTGGCTTCACGGTATATGTGCTTGACCGGTGGCTGATCCCTTGCTGTGGGGAGGAATTTGCAATCATTTTCTCCCTCCGATCAAGTTTATGTGAACCTATTTTATTTTTAGTCCGTTCCAAAAAGAATGACCCTTTCTAAATTTGAAAACAATTTTGCTTAAACTTACAATTCTACCTTTAATAAGAGGCTTTTATAACCATACAAATACTCTGGGGCCCTTTTTGACTTATTTAGGACCAAAAATTCCAAAAGTCTTTATTTTTTCTTAAACTCCGTGCCCAGTCAAATAGGTTCACATAAATTGGAATGGAGGGAGTAGTAGAGTTACATGAGCATCATTAGTCATGTGAGGTTTTATGACTATTGACAATACCTGACAGTCAATTTCGACAACTAGTGGCATTAATTTTTTTGGAAAAGGCCAGTTCTAGTCCCTTCAATAGGGCTATAAGTTTAGCTTGGTGTGGCATAGACAACGCAGCTGGAGAACCCTGCTATCCAGTTTCCATGGGAATCTCTAATGATTCCTCCTGCTCCTCCATAGTTGGAGTTATTTCTGTGTCCACCATATGTGTTGGGTTTATAGATGTTTTGTGGTGGTGGCACCCACCGTACTTGAATTCTTGTGGTTTTCTATAAGTTGTTCTTTGATTGGTGATGTAGAGGTATTCAATAGCTTGGGTAACCGGTATGTTGCTGGCAATTGTTGTAGAGTTTTTTTAATTAGGCCATATATGTTGTTTACCCTAAAATCCGAGTAACAATTAAATGTATATTGTGGTTTTAAGGACATGTGATTTAATCCAATACCAATTAATGAACAAGGAATTGAATATATAAATTGAAGAATAAAATAAGTCAAACCAGTGCGTAAGCCAAATCTCGACCTCGAGCTATGACAACCTCGAGGTGGAATAGTAGGAATAGCTAGTTACAAAGCTACTCTGATGAACAGTGAAAAAATACCTAGAGAATAAATTGTATGTATTATCTTATTAGTCAAAATGTCTCTTACAAATGAATGGGCTCCCTTTTATATAATAGGGGAGTCCTAAACAAGGTACATTTCTAATTACAGTAAGAAATCATATTTGACAATTGTCTAACCGCCAAGGGTCAATCCATCCCGCAATTTATGCCGTGATCTTCGGGCCGTTGCGGGTATCTAGCTCTTTTTCTTATTGAACCATAACGGTATTATCTTGAGGAATGCCTTCTTCCGATCTCAGCAAGTGATTTCGACCTCGACCTCGATATTGGAAAGGAACCTCGACCACGAGATCGGCTTCCTGGCCTCTCGATGTGGTATCACCTTTTCCATCAAAGAATAAAATCAAGTAGCCCCGATTTCCACCGTATACAGATAGTCCCCTTGTTTATTAGAATAAAATGATAAGAAATGACTTGAACCTCGATTTTTTCGAGATCCTGATAGTGACGTCATCCCCGTGATGTAAGCGCTCGAGGTGACCGAAACGTCTCATCGGTTCGTTTTCCTAAAACATTAAATGCTTGCCAGTGGCGGTCGGCCACTAGCGCCGCTGAACCGTCACTGTGTGCCTATAAATACAGGGCTTCTTATTTGAATAAAAAACTTTGCTTCCTCCTTCAAACTTTCCTAGTCTCTTCCTCTATTCATCTCTCTCTTTCATTACCTGTTGATCCAACCCTTTTAGTGCCAAAAAATATCAAACTCCACCTCTTTCCCTTCCTCTAACCTGAATCAATGGCGAAAACCTCCAAAACCATTCCTCAAAAGGAGAAAGCTTCCTCCTCTTCTTCTCGCCCAGCCAGTGATAAAGCGTCATCCCTTTATGAGATTGTCCCTGACCCCTGTGTCACAAAGAACGACTTCAAAGTTGAGAATCCCCCGTGATCCCTAGCCGATGTGAGCACGTATTGAGATATATTTGCTCGATAACGTAGAAACACCTCGAGGCCATGAAGAGAGATTGTGGCTGGGGGGACGAGGTCGTGGTTTAAATCCCCGCCCTCAAGGAGAGTATCACCACTCATGTGGAGGGGTTCCTAAGTGTCAACACTTACCCTATCACATTGGGTACCATCGATCAAGTCGTCATCGATTTCTGCAAAAGGTACCAGGTCACCTTCGGCCAAATCCTCCCTTCTTTCTAAGCATAGTGATCATGCTCCGTTTATTCTCCCTTTACCCTAACTTGTATCCTTCTTTCTATCTAGGCTTTCACCAAGTTTAGGGCTGATCTGAGCCAATGCGAGGCCGATCTCTAGAAGACCTCAGATGAAAGGAACACTTATGAAGCTCCTTTGTAGTCAAAAGGAGGAGGAACTCAGGGACCTTTGGGCAGACTTGGCAAAGGCTCGTAAGGATGAGGCCGAGCTAGACAAGTAGGTAACTGTCATTTTGAAAGAGTACGGTCTACTCGACCCAACTGTGGAGGCTAATACTTCAATGTCTCAGCTATAGCAAAAACTAGAGAGGATTGAGCTACTTCGAGGGGAGGTCGATTAGATCAACGCCGATTGCGATCGGTGAAAAGAGAACATGGACCGTCTTGCTACGGAGAAAGAGGATGCTTTGTACAACTGGCATCGGCCGAGCCCCAACTTCAGGGAGCTAAAGAGAAAAGTTCGGCCCAGGCCAGAAGGATTAACGAGCTCGAGGTCAAGCTTGCTGAGGCCAGGGCAGAGGTCGAGAAGATGAAGGTTACGGCTGACAAAACCATTACTGTATACTTAAGGGATGCTGAGGATGCTCAAACATGGCTAAGGGAAGCCTCCAACCAAGAGTGACGGAGTAATGATTTGGCCAAGTGCCAATCCCGGAGGGAGACCCTCGAGGAAATCCACGCTCGAGTTTACGACCTCTCTGAAGAGATAGCTCAAGCAAAGGCGCTCGAAGCTGATGCCAGATTTCTCGTCTCCTCCTCCGACGATGATTATGATAAAGGCAACCAAGGCGGGTCTGACAATGATGAGGGGCCCGAAGGGGAAGCTGCTTCCGAGGGAGAAACTAGCCCCGGGCATAGTTAGGATTTTTTTCTTTTTCTTTTTGTAAGACCTCTTGTCGGTCTCTTGTACATATCTTTTTTCAAATATATAAAAGAAAAATTTTCTTGAATGTTATGAACATGTTTTTTGCCTTGCAAAATTTTAGCATAGTCCCATGCTTTGAACGGTGTGTTCGAGACTTTATCTCGGATGGCTTCCTTGAAGTCGCCATGGTAGAGTTCGAATAAGGTTCGAACTTTGAAGCATAAACCCTTAAGGATTTGTGTCGGATAACGGCAAGTCCCCAATCCATAATCAAATTATTGTTTATTTGGGCTCGGGATAATCGAATCCTTGGGTTCGGATTGAGTGGGAACAAGATCTCGAACCCTAAGTGTATTGGCCCTTAGGCTCTTTTAGATCGAACCGTTATGGCCTCTAAAAGATGGCTATTATTCCTCTCTTTTGGCTTAAAACACTTAGTAAAAATTTCTTTATGCCTTAACATGTAATTTTTACCCATTAGGTTTTTTGAGGGTTCGATATTGATTGAAACCTTTCTGCCTTTTGTGCCTTAGCACGTTTGCATTAAGATAATTTTGATACCTCTTAAGGTTTTTCGAGGGCCGATTTTATCGAAGCCCTTTTATTATTTGCCGAGGGTAGCCTATTTTAATCGATTTTTTCAAAGAACTTGAAAGCCTATTTTGATTGCGGGGTTCTGACATCTTCGAGCCGTATTAATTTGGTCATAGACTTTGGGTATGCCTCTTGGGCTTATTCCCCAATAACACTTCAAAATTGTTCGAGGTGTTAGTCCCCGAGAAAGATGGGCTTGGCCTATAGATCGAGGGGGGACTCTTTGAGGTCTTATGAATTTGAGTTTAGATAATGTGTTGATCGTCGATAACAGTCCTTGAGTGTTCGAGGTGTATTTGCGCTTGACCCTTGATCCATTTATCACAAAATCATAAGTATGGAACTCGTATAGCAGCAAATTTATTTGAGACACAAAGCGTTTGATATAGAAAGAATGCTTCTTCAAATAATTCATACATGCCTACATGTTTTGCCGTCAGGGTTCGACTAATCTGTATGGACACGTCATTCGACCGTTTGGCCCATTAAAAGGTTTTCCTATCGAGACCCTTTGACAAGAAGTATTTTCCTCGAAAATATAATCCCCGAGGGTGATGCCCCCAGTATTCGAGGTTGATTGAAAAGAAGCCTTGGATACTATTGAATTTTCCTTAGGTAGCACATAATTGTTGCCTCGTTAAAAACCTTACCGGAAAAACCCATTCGGGATAAAAATCGATCTGAGGGAAAAAAGTGCAACACATGCTTTAAAATCTAAGATCTTTGTGTTGAAGAATTTTCTTGAAGCCTCGATCGAATACCTGCAATAAGTTAGTATCAAATACAAATGGAAAAGGGAGAAAATCATACCTTAGCAATAATATTGTTTGAGTAGCGATACATTCCAATTGTTTGGCAATTGTTCACCCTCCATCGTGCCAAGTTTGTAAGATCCCTTTCTGATGACACCGTTGACTCGATATGGTCCTTCCCAATTCGGGCCTAGTTTCCCTTCATTTGGGTCTTGAGTATTAAGGGTAACTATCCTTAGAACTAAGTCCCTGATTCCGAAGTGGTGAAGATTGTCTCTTCTATTATAATATCTCTCAATTCTTTGCTTATGTGAAGTTATTCGAACAAGTGCAGCTTCTCATTTGTAGTTCGAGGCTAGTATTCATGGCCTCGTGATTTGATTCCTCTGTCACATGTTGAAATCTGGTGCTAGGTTCCCCGACCTCGACTGGAATTAAGGCCTCGGAGCAATATACTAAGGAAAACGGGGTTGCCCCCGTGCTAGACTTTGATGTCGTTCGATACGCCCAAAGAACTTCAGGTAGAACTTCTCTCCATTTCCCTTAGTGCCGCTCAACCTTTTCTTTAAGTTTTGAATGATAGTCTTGTTTGTCGATTTGACCTGTCCATTTCCGCTTCAGTGATACGGCATCGATAAGATCCTTTTTATTTTATGTTCCTCGAGGAACTCCGTTACCTTGCTGCCGTTGAATTGCTTTCCGTTGTCGCATACGATTTCAACAGGTATCCTGAACCGACACACGATGTGGTCCCAGATGAAGTCTATAACTTCTTTTTTTTCTGACCTTCTCGAAGGCCTGTGCTTCCACCCATTTAGAAAAGTAGTCAGTCATAAACAAAATGAATTTAGCTTTACCCGGGGCCATTGGCAGAGGGACGACAACATCCATCCCCTATTTCATGAATGGCCATGAGGATAGAAATGAATGAAGTTGTTCTTCGGGCTGATGGATCATCGATGCAAATCTTTGACATTTATCACATTTTTGAATAAACTTCTTAGTGTCTTTCTCCATGATATCCCAATAGTACCTTGCTCTAATGATTTTGTAAATAAAAGATTCGGTGCCGGAGTGGTTCCCACAAGTGCCTTTATGGATCTCTCGTAAAACATAATCGATGTTCCCTGGCCCTAAACATACCGCCAATGGTCTATCAAACGTCCTTCTGAATAATGTTCCATCTTCATCCAATGTGAATCGGGCAGCTTTGGTTCGTAGGGCCCTCGACTCTTTAGGGTTCGTTCTTTAGATATTCAATACATTTATACATATATTCAATACTCTTTAGGGCCCCCGAGAGTTTATCTCGACATGACCCTCCTTGACCACATATCTCGATAATTGGACGCCAGTCCCCGGGATAATATCGTTTTCCTCAACTGATGATCCCAAATTTGCAAGTGCATCAGCCTTGCTGTTTTGTTCTCGAAGTACGTGATCTAGAGTCCACTCGTTGAAGCGGTGCAAAGTTACCTGTAGCTTGTCCAAATACCTTTGTATTCTATCCTCTCGAACTTCGAAGCTTTTGTTTACTTGGTTCACCACCAGTAAAGAGTCTCACTTGACTTCAATGACTTCTGCTCCCAAGCTTTTAGCTAGTTTGAGACCTGTAATCATGGCCTCATACTCGGCCTCATTATTAGTCAACCTAGAAGTTTTGATAGATTGCCTAATAATGCTACCTGTGGGTGGCTTCAAAATGATGCCTAGCCCGGATCCCTTCACATTAGAAGTGCCGTCTGTGAAAAAGGTCCATACCCCTGATAAATGTGCCTAATTTTATCAAGAGTTCCCTTTCAACTTCGGGTACGAGGGTTGGCATGAAAGCAGCCACAAAGTCTGCTAAAATTTGAGACTTTACGACCGTTCGGAGTTGATATTTGATATGAATTCGACGGCCCATTTGGCCAATCGACCTGAAAGTTCGGGTTTGTGCAAAATATTATGAAGTGGGTTAGTGGTTAATACACATATGGGGTGACATTGAAAGTATAGTTTCAACTTTCTAGAAGTGCTTATTAGTGCAAGTGCTAATTTTTCTAAGTATGGATATCTAGTTTCTACTTCCCATAAGGTTCAACTTACACAGTAAACGAGAAATTGTGTACCTTGGTCTTCTCGAACTAGGACACCACTTACGCAATTTCCGGCACCACCAAGTATAAGTGGAGTTTCTCATCTGCCTTTGGGGTGTGAAGCAATGGTGGGCTCGATAGGTATTGTTTTAATTCCTCTAATGCTTGTTGACACTCTGGGGTCCAGGTGAAATCATTCTTCTTCTTGAGTAAAGATAAAAATCTGTGGCTTCGATCTGATGACCTCGATATAAATCGGCCTAAAGCAACTATTCGCCTAGTTAGCCTCTGCATAGCTTTTACCTTGTTCACGACAGTGATGTCTTCGATGGCCTTGATTTTATCAGGGTTGATCTCGATCCCCCGATTTGACACCATGAAGCCTAGGAACTTGTCCGAGTCGACCCTGAAAGCACATTTATCGAGATTGAGTTTCATGTTATATTTCCTCAAAATCTCGAAAGTTTCCTGCAAATGAGCCAAATGGACCTCTGCGCGTAGGGACTTAACTAGCATGTCACCAATATACACTTCCATTGACTTACCTATTTGTTCATTGAACATCTTATTTACTAGGTATTGGTAAGTAGCTCCTACATTTTTTTAGCCTGAAGGGCATTACATTGTAATAATATGTTTCATACTTGGTGATAAATGAGGTCTTCTCCTGGTTTTTCGGGTTCATCTGAATTTGATTGTACCCGAAATAGGCGTCGAGAAAGGTAAGGATCTCGTGTCCAGCCGTGGCATCGATCATGCGATCGATGTTAGGCAGATGAAAGAGTCTTTAGGGCATGCCTTGTTCAAATCCTTGTAATCTACACACATTCTAAGTTTGTTCCCTTTTTAGGGACTACTACATTGGCTAACCATTCGAGCTATTTTGCCTCCCGAATGGACCCTATTTTGAGAAGTTTAGTTACCTCGTCCTTTATGAATGCATGCTTTACCTCGGACTGGGGCCTTCTCTTTTGTTTCACCGGTTTGAACCTGGGATCAAGGCTTAGCCGATGCGTTGTTATCTCCGGTGGGATCCCTGTCATGTCTAAATGGGAACAAGCAAAACAATCCATGTTATCGATAAGAAATTGAATAAGCTCTTTCCTAAGTTCGGGGGTTAACCTCGTTCCCAGGTATACCTTTCGCTCAGGCAGGTACTCGATCAATATAACCTATTTTAGCTCCCCGACCATTGATTTGGCGGCGTCAAAGTCTTGGGGTACAATAAAGGTTCGAGGGGTTAGAAAATCCTCCTCTTCTTCTTCTATCTCCTGCTTTCCCGATTCGGTCGAGGCTGGTGGCTGTGATTGCTATTTGGTTTCCTGTTTATCTTTGATGCTCGACCTTTACGACGTTGATAACATTGATACCAATATTACCTCGTCAACTGCAAACATTTCCTTTGCAGTATGCTGCTCTCCATACATTGTTTTCACGTCGTCCGTCGTCAGGAATTTTATCATTTGGTGAAGAGTCGAAGGAATTGCCCTCATGTTGTGGATCCAAGGCCTCCCAGTAGGGCATTGTACCTCATGTCTCCCTCGATAACGTGGAAATTGGTATCTTGAATGGTTCCGGACACGTTCATTGGCATAATAATCTCACCTTTAGTTATTTCATTGGCCATGTTGAAGCCATTTAAGACCCGAGCTGCGAGCACAATTTGATCTTGTAGGTCGAGTTGCTCCACGACCCTCGATCGGATGATATTCGCAAACTACCTGGATCCACTAAAACACGCTTAACTTGAACTTTATTTAATAAGATAGAAATTACCAGAGCATCATTGTGTGGTTGAGAAATGCCTTCTGCTTTTTCATCGTTGAATGATAAGGAGCCCTCGGGCACATAACCTCGGGTTCGCTTCTCCCTAGTAATAGATACCTTTGTGCGTTTAAATACGGGCCCTAGTGGAATATCGACCCCGCCGACGATCATATGAATGACATGTTGTGGTTCCTCCTGTTCATTTTTCCTGTTGGCGTTTATGTCCCTGAAATGATTCTTGGCTCGATCGCTAAGGAACTCTCGAAGGTAGCCCTCGTTGAATAGATGGGCTTTCTCCTTTCTTAATTGTCTACAATCCTCGGTCTTTTGACCATACGTGCCATGATACTTGCACGTCAAATTTGGGTTTCTTTGGGAAGGGTCGGTTTGTATGGGTCTGGGACACCTAATATCTTTGATCCTTCTGATTGCCAAGATAATGCCTGATGCATCGACGCTAATGTTATATTCCGATAACCGAGGTGCCTCTACAGGATCGACGTGCTTATCAAAACCACTTTTTCTCATAAGTCCTCGAGAATTTTGTCCTCGATCATTTCTTCGATCATTCCGAGAGGGATTGCGCCTCAAGCCACTGTTTCTTCGATCTGCGATATATGGCCGATATCGTTCTCTGTTCGACCTTGTCTCCTTGTCGATGTCCCTCGGGGCTTTAACTGCCAACCTGTTTGGATGTACCAAACTGGAGGGGGCTCCTAATTGGTCGTCCTCAACCCTAATCTTCGATTGATATCGATTGTGCATATCTGCCCAAGTTACAGCTAGATCATCGACCAAATTTTGCTTCAACTGTCGTGATGCTATCGAACTCTACTCATTCAACCCCTGGGTGAAAGCTTGAACGACTTAATCATCTGTGACTGGTGGTAACTCCATGCGTTCCATTTGAAATCGGGATACGAACTCCCTCAACATTTCATTATCCCTTTGTCTTATTTTGAAAACGTCCGATTTTCTTGTTGCGACCTTTATGGCGTGTGCCTTCACAAAAGAATCTGCTAACATGGCAAATGAGCCGATGGAATTTGGCGGCAAGTTGTGATACCAAATCATTGCTCCCTTTGATAGAGTTTCTCCAAACTTTTTCAACAAAACGGACTCGATCTCATCGTCTTCTAAGTCATTTCCCTTTATCCTGCATGCGTACGAAGTGATATGTTCATTAGGATCGGTGGTCCCATTGTATTTAGGTATATCCGGCATACGAAACTTCTTAGGAATGGGCTTTGGAGCCGCTATGAGGAAAAGGTTTCTGCATGAACTTTTTTGAATCCAAACCCTTTAAGATCGGGGGTGGCCCCGGTATCTGATCGACTTGGGAGTTGTATGTTTCCACTTTTTTGTCATTATCTTCGATTTTCTTTTACTCCCGACTCGATTCTTTTGGTGAGCTCCTTGAGCATTTGGATCAGTCCTTGATCTGTTACCATTCGACCTTTCCGGCACTGGCTCGATACGACGAGTGATTTCCGGCTCGACCACACTCGGAGTTCTATGTTGACTCTGAAGCTGAGCAATAGCAGCCTGCTGAGCCTGTAGCATCTCGAATATTATGTGGATACTAACTCCCCTGTCTCCTATGCCCTGTATTCCTTGGCCACCAAATCGGCCTTCCCTGCGCACACTCCCTTCGGGGTCCGCGCCCAAATCTGCATTCAAAGCAATGTGCGAACGGATATCAACTGGATCAACACCGGTACTCCCCCGAGATTAGCCGGTGGCACCTCGGCTCCTGGAGAAATTACATTATCGTTTTCCCTATGAAATCCAAGACCATCATCACCATGCACGAGTGCGTTTTTGTGAGTTTGACATGTTTTAACCTAAGAACAAAAATTCTTGACAAGAACAAGTGTGAAAATAACGTGTGTTATTAGAATCAGCACTAAACAATCACTATTATCCTTAGCCCCACGGTGGACGCCAAACTGTTTACCCTAAAATTCGAGTAACAATTAAACTTATATTGTGGTTTTAAGTATATGTGATTTAATCCAATACCAATTGATAAACAAGGAATTAAATATATAAATTGAAGAATAAAATAAGTTAAACTAGTGCGCATGCCAAATCTCGACCTCGAGCTATGACAACCTCGAGGTGGAATAGTAAGAATAGCAAGTTACAAAGCAACTCTGATGAACAGTGAAAAAATAGCTAGAGAATAAAGTGTGTGTATTATCTTATCAGTAAAAACGTCTCCTCCAAATGAATGGGCTCCCCTTTATATAATAGGGGAGTCCTAAATAAGGTACAGTTCTAATTACAGTAAGAAATCATATTGACAGCTGTCTAACCGCCAAGGGTCAACCCATCCCGCAATTTACGCCGTGATCTTCGGGCCGTTGCGGGTATCTAGCTCTTTCTGTTACTGAACCATAACGGTATTATCTCGAGGTATGCCTTCTTCCGACCTCGGCAAGTGATTTCGACCTCGGCCTCGGTATTGGAAAGGAACCTCGATCCCAAGATCGGCGTCTTGGCCTCTTGACGTGATATCACCTTTTCCATCGAAGAACGAAATCAGGTAGCCCTGATTTCCACCGTATACATATGCTATAGAGCAATGGGTGTGATAATGGATAATGAGGTTAAAGTCTATCTGTACATGCATTGATCACATTTGCAAGAATATAAATCAAACGACTAAGATTTAAAGAAAAATTCATAATATAAAGGACCATGATCAATGTGCGGAAAGGAGAATAGGCGATTCGTCATGGCATGTATTCACTTTGTACAAATCTGCAAAAGCATTAACTTTCAAATTTTAAACAACTCAGATCGACAGTCTCAATCAAACCGGCCAAAAATGAAAATATTGTTTGTCTTCTTTCAACTGCTAGATCCTTTTGGTAGATCAACGTAAGCAAATTAAAGTAGTATATTTATTCAGATGTTTGTGCTTTTATAATTCTTTGTTTCCTACAACACTAGTGCCCTACCTATGAGGGAAAAAAGGAAGAATAAGAAGAAAACACAGACGTTTCATATATCACAACAAAGACATTTCACATAAGAAGAAAACCATGTAGTTCTTCGACCTTTGCCCCCTGACTTGAACCAAACATCTTACAAAAGTATGTACTATGTAGTCATCTTAAACAAAGAGACGTGCCCGATGTCTAGTTCAGAAAATGACGTTAGTGTCAAGTGTCATGTTCACTTAGATGAATGGCTTTGGTTTGTTCCTACTTGATACGATTAGTCTTTATATACTCGTACTTTAAGCTTTCACTATACCATCAACTGCTCTACATACTGGACTGTATCTTTTAATTTCTCCTCTTTGATAAGTTCGTGTAATATTTGTACAAATGATCTATATTGCATAAGAGACCAGAAAAATATAAGACAAAATGATAAATGAAGATAGTTGAGAATTAAACTCAAATTTATTCTGTAGGAAACTCCCGTAATTGCACTAGAATATGCTTTGGTGATAGTTATTCTTATATCCAGTCTCGTCCTTACACAACAACGTTTATTAAAATATGATCAATATGTCCTATATGCATATGTCGGAGGAGCGAACATGGAAATTAATTAGACTGGGGATATCTCAAGAATATCCTGTTTCATTTTATTTTGTATTATCTCCTAGTAAGACTTGATTAATTCAGTAATAGGCATTAAGTGTTTCACAAACTTGTTTACATTAATTTTGTTGATTAGGAGAAGAATAAATTAAATGAAAAGGATAACGATAAGCTTGATTATTCATTTAGGATTATGCGGTCAATAAGTGTGGCCTGTGGGCGATAAAAACGGGCTTGTGGGCCCGATAACGAGAAAACAGCCATGTGATCCAAAAAAATAGAAGGGTATCCAAAGCTGAATTGACACTCGCGTTTGGACAATATTTTACCTAATTTTTTTATATTTAATATATCTATATTATTTGAATTTCAAATTAAAGAAAAGCTTGTCAACTTATAATTGGATATGAACATCTGAAATGACTTATTAAAACTATTACCGAGTTTCAAATTGACTCTCAAACTCATTAATGATTTTCAAACTAAAGCGTGGAACTTGACTTGACATAATTCAAATGAGCAAGTTGAGCATTTTGAAGAACAATTCATTTTTTAAAGATAAGGACAATGATTTTTTATCAGCCTCAGTTTATTTACTTTTAAGTGGATGAAAACAACAGTGCTTGAACTTGCTGAACTTATTAAAGAAGGTTTTATTAAAAAAAGCCTATCAATTTTCCTTCTTGAGTTTATTTTTTGTTATATACCATTGATAGTCTTTTTTACCTATCCGCAGTCCACACTAATAAACTGAACATAGTTTAATTTTCTTATTTTACCATTTTCTATATTCGTGAAAAAGGATTTATGTCGTGAAAAATTCTTACATTATCAAAGTAGTTTCAGAATATTTATACTTTTTCAAGTTATCAATCAAATTTAATGAGTATATAAATTACTTTGCAAATTTAATTTAAGCAGCTAAAACGAAACCAACGGGGAGAAATTAAAAAATAGTCAGATTTACAAGTGGTCGTTCAAAAATAGCCCAATTTCAAAAGTAATCGAAATTTAGCCATTTTTCATGTAAAGATAAATCTGAACGAAAATACTGTTCAAAATCCCGAAAAATACTCCAGCATAATATGCTGGAATTCCAGTATAATATACCGGTTATTATGCTGGAGTTTGGAGCACCGGTGCTCCAGTCTCCAATATATTATACTGGAGCCAGCAAAGTATACCGGTCCAGCATAATATGCTGGAAGTTCATACACAGGTGCACCGAACTCCAGTATATTATGCTGGACCGGTCTCTATTGCAGCAAAATAGTAACTATTTTTTATTGACTTAGTAAATGCTGGCTATTTTTGAATGATCAATCCAAAAACTACCTAGACCGTGCTATTTTTACAAACCAACGTGGCGGCGGAACCTAAAAGGGCCTTTTGAGGGGCTTCAGCACGAATGGGTTTGGGCCGCTGTGGCAACCCAAGAGAAAATAATAGTCCCAAAGAGGGGTAAAATGGGAAACTAGGAATCTAACATTGGCGGGAAATAGAGCCGTTGCTCTAGACACCAAAAAACTGGCGCCAAAACTCTAAATTTCCAGTTGCCCACTGCCCGAAATTCCACGGGCAGCCCACTCCTTTTATTTTCTGTCCCCCCTCCTCAAAAAAACAAATTCTCATTCTCATTCTCATAATATTAATACTAAAGATTCTTTACGAATCTCTCACTCTCATATTTTCTCTAATTCCTTCAATTTCCCCTCTCTCCAAAAAAATTTCCTCTAACTTTCCCCTTCATTTTAGCGCCATTTCCCCCCTTTTCTTTCATTCAAAGTCTTTTCATTTCCACCCCCTTTTTCTCTCCTCTTGACTGCAAAAATTCTTAGAATCTGAAAAACAAGAAAGACCCTTTTGGTTCATTCTTCTTGTTCTCTTAATTCCTCTTTCCTTTCAGCCAAAAATCCATATTTTTTGTTCCTTTGATATGTTCCATATAACAGAGTCTTTGTTTCCAAGAATTTGAGGAGTTAACTTTGTTCCCCCAAATTTTCTTATTTTATTTACAAAGTAGTGGGTTTTTGTTAAAACATGGGATTTTCAAAGAAGCACCAAGTGGAAGGAAGTAAAGAAGAGAGCAAAAAGTGGGTAATTGCTGGAATTACAATTCTAGCACCTTTGAGGCCAATTTCTACGAAGCCAAGAGAGGATTCTGAAGATGAAGAAGAATGTTCAACAACTCCGACGGCGAGAGATTCAAGGATACCGGAAAGACTACCATGCCCTCCGGCGCCGATGAAACGCCGGCCAAAGTCCACGTGTCATTATAATAGTGTTAGGGAGTTCTTTAATCCGCCTGACCTTGAATCTGTATTTATACGCCATGTGGAGAGAGCTAATTAAGACAATAAGTGGAGTATTAGTAAAGGGCCAAAACCAAAATGGAACAAAAAGGTGGCCCTTTTGCTTCTTTTTTCTTTTTTGAGTTTGGTAGATTTTATTAGGTTTGAGTTGATGATGATAATGTAATATACAAGCTACATATGGTTTCTTCAAAATAGCTAGGTCTAGTGTGTACTTTTTCTTCAATGAGAAGATGAACTCTTTTCTTGTATGGTACCATATCTCAATTTGCACAACTTTTTGCCTTTTGTTTTCCTTTTTTCAACTGGTTCAAAAAATGTACTACTATCTCATTTGCTACACTTTTTACTTTTGTTTTGCCCTGTTTATAATATGTAAACTGGTTAAAAATGGTACTATATCTCAAAAATGTATCTCATTTGCAAGACTTTTTAATTACTTCTGTTTTCCTTGTTTCTAACAATTTGCATTTCAATTAGTAAGACTTCTTGCCCTTTGTTTTTCCTTGATTCTATATGCAAACTGGTTCAAATATGAAAGTTTAGGTTGTGCTCCCTTATGGTCTTATTTCGGATTTCTCAGTTTCTTCCTGTCCTCCGATTTTTTTTTCTTTCTTTTTTTAATAAGTAACCACTCCTAATTTATGATTTCTTCATTTTTTTTTTCTTTCTTGTTTTTGCACCTAGTTCTGTTTTTCAACTCTCGTTTTCCTACATAAACAAGCAGACGCACGTGGAATTTAAGCATAGAAAAAAAGCAAAACGAGGAAAATTACAGAAGTCGCCGAATACATCTAAACAAAGGTAAAAAAAATTTCATGGCTCAGGGATGCTGCACGGATGCTTCACCAAATTGATTGACTTATGTCATCATCTCTTTTACTGCTACTAAGTTGTACTCCTTACGTCTCAATTTGGAATTTCAGGAAAATATTTTTAAATGTCATTAAAAATAAAACAAACTCTTCAAATATAAGAAGTACTCTTATAATAATTCATAAAATAAAACAGAAGGGTAGCTTTCCTTGGCTCGCAAGTACTTTCACTAGTATTCTTCTACAAATAATAAAAATAGCCTCTTTAGTCTTTGTAGGTCCCACTTAAACATGTCCCCACAACACCTGAATTCTGTATTGGCAACTCCAACTTCTCCTCGTAATGCTTCACTGCTAATTAAAAGACAAACAGATAATGGAAATGTACTGTAAGAGAATCCTATGTGGGGTAAGTATAAATAATTATTTCAAATGAATAGTTTTTGATTTGATGTAGCAATCCATAAAACATTGCCTTTAGTTGGAGTAATTCGCCTTTTATTGTACTCCATATATTATCAAAACAAAACACTGTTTATGACTTGTTGTGGCATGTTAATTA
The DNA here is from genome assembly GCF_000393655.2 of Nicotiana sylvestris. Classification (NCBI taxonomy): domain Eukaryota; kingdom Viridiplantae; phylum Streptophyta; class Magnoliopsida; order Solanales; family Solanaceae; genus Nicotiana; species Nicotiana sylvestris. The sequence continues at coordinate 123,168,292 of NC_091058.1, read as the reverse complement.
ATGCCAAACACCCAATTAAAGTTAGATAGATTACTTTATGTGCATGACCACCCAATTAAAGTGATTTATCAAATAAGGTGGAACTTTTCCCAATGTAAGGTGCTCCTTAATTCAACCTACATTAAAGAAAGTATCCTAGGGATCACTGCTGTTTAGCACAGCAAATTCGTAATTTGCAATAGTAACTAAAGTTGGGACCTTGTGTTAGTGTTTTGGATTGACTAAAACAAAGTATGATTACTAGTAAAAAAGTACTTATTGTTCTATGCATTAATTTTGTAAAGTATATATACATAATCAAATTACTTTAAACTAATTAGTACTATCACATGGTAGATTATAATGACGGTAAAACTTGTTATACGTAAATCCAATTTAAAAAGTGTTGAGTTGAATTCAGTAGGTATGATGTTGATAGGAGAAGTTTTATTTTGTATCTCATGCAACTTACACTAATTATATGAGATTCTTTTTTATCTTATAAATTTAATGACCCAAATCTTATACTTCCGGATACATAGAAATCTGGGTTCATAAAACTGTGAGATAAAAAAATTGCCTCATACAAATTAAATTTTTTCCATGTTGATGGTTTTCACCTATGCATAAAAATGAACTTTAGGATAAGTGTCAATTGTTACCTCGTGGGGAGCACCAGATGCAGCCAAAAGAATCTATTTATGCCACTCTTCTTTAATCTTATCTAAAACAAGGAAAAAAGGATGATAACTCTAAGTTATCCTGTGTATATTATGTAGAAGAGATATTAATGTATTAATTAATTAGACCGTATTTCAACCTCACTCCAATAATGAGTCTACTACATTTACATATAGCTATAATTCAGGGCACTATTTGATTCTACAGCTAACCCATTTGTTTTAAGGGAGCCCAAGAGCTATTTCAATATTTTCTCCGGTCCAAAATAAGTGATTTTTAGGTTGTTTTTACATATATTAAAAAAATTATATTTTAACATTAATTAGCAATAAAATTAATCATATTAACCTTTACTTTCTCTTCACATAAACACTCCTAACACATACTCCAACATTATTTACTCCAAGGGCAATGTAGGAAAAAAATAATTAATTCATTCTTAAAATCTAAAAAAATCACTTATTTTGGATCACAAAAAAAGGTCAAAAATCACTTATTTTGGATAGGAGGGAGTAACATTTTTATATCTCTAGGCTACTTCAAAAAACCTTCTTCTAATCTCACTTTATACTCATTAATTCCAAACTAATTACCCTTTAATGTCCAGGCCCAAACTACTTACTACTCCTACCCATGCGCCCCAAATTATTTACCCGTCTTTATTTTGTTCCTCTTCTTCTTCTTCTTCCTTATTTTACCTTCCTCCAATTTTTGAAGTTTACGACAGATGGCTTCTCCGGAGGGAGGGGTTGGTTGCAGAGTCGGCTGAGAACAGATTCTAAAATTTTTCTTTTGCCCAACTCTTATCACCATCAAGAGTCATACCACCAGTAGCTAGACGTTTTGGTACAACATGCACTGTCAAATTGCTTTCAGGGAGTAGTGATTAATTAGTCTCCCCTTGTAATGACCAACAAATGGCCATAGTATAGTTTTGGATTCTTTAAGATAAACCGCTGTAATTCTTTGATCAGTTTTTGAAACAATTTGTAATTCAATAAACAATTTTTGAAACTCCATATGAATGAGTTCAAAATGCTAGATCTAATTTTTTATAGTGTTTTGTTATTGAAATTTGTTAGCTATTGTTCTTTGATGTGGAGATTGTACCTTTGATGCTGGTTTTTGAAGATTTATTGTACAAAAATTTAAATTCACCATTGAAGGACCTTGAAGCTTGAAACTCATAACTTGGTTTTTTGAGTTTTTAATTGTTTTGATCCGATCCTGTATGAGTTTGTTTGAAAAGTTGATTTGAGGTTGTAGCTAAAGTTTTAGTCAATTTGGTGGATATTTTGTAGTAGATTTTAGGAATTTTGGTTGAAATATAGTTGAACCAGAGAAGAAGACGAATTTCTATTGTATACTCAAATAGTATACAAATATACTATTTTAGTATACAATTCGTTCCAACTATATACCCTATTAGTATAACTATATACTATATTGGTATCATATGCTAGTTGATTCATTTTTTGGTTGTATTAGCTGCATTTAATTGGTACAATATTTGATTTTCTCTTAATAATAGTAATATAGTACAATATCTTGAAATACCTTATTATATTAATATGTGGTACACTTTTTTATTTTTCTCTTTATGCATGTGTGTTATGTAATAGTAGTATAGTAATATAGTTGCCGGAAATTAATTAGTAAAACTGTATACCATGTTTGTATAGTTATATGTCATATTGGTATCATATGGTAGTTGAACATTGTTTTGGTTGTTTTAGCTGCATCTTAAGTGAATTCTATTATGAAATTATTTATATGAACATGAGTTGCAATCTGGAATTTATGTATGCCGATGGACATAAATTATGTGTATTATGTAATAGTTTTGTGATCACCCAAGAGGTCATCACTTGCTTTTAAATTGAATTTTGTATTCTGAGGCCTTGAAAATCTCATTTAGCATCACCTCGAATTACATGCGCAGTCTGGGCGTGTAGCCGGAAAGCCTATATGTGAAAATCTGCGAAAAAATGAAAAATTTTGGCTATAAAATGAGTTAATTTGACTTTGGTCAACATTTTAGGTAAACGGACCCGGACCCGTAATTTGACGGTCCTGGAGGGTCCGTAGGAAAATATGGGACTTGGGCGTATGCCCGGAATCGAATTCCGAGGTCCCAAGCCCGAGAAATGATTTTTTAAAGAAAATTGTTTTCTGAAATTGTTTAAAAGAATTTGAAATGAAATTTGATTAGAACATGATGGTATCGGACCCGTATTTTAGTTCCGGCATCCGGTACAGGTCTTATATATGATTTAAGATGTTTTTGTGAAATTTGGTGAGAAACGGGTGTCATTTGACGTGATTCAGACCTAAATTGCTAAAACGAATGTTTTAAGAAGTTTGAGATAATTCTTTGATTTTGAGGTTTAATTCGATGTTAATGATGTTATTTTGGTGATTTGATAGCACGAATAAGTTCATATGATGTTTTTGAGTTAGTATGTATGTTTGGTTTAGAGCCCCGAGGGCTCGGGTGAGTTTCGGAAAGTTTTTGAACTTAAGAAAGTTGCAGATTTTGTTGTTCAGTGCACAGGGAATTTGTTCTTCGCGTTCGTGTGGTTCCACTCGCGAATACGTAAGGCAAAAATCCCAAGTGCCAGTTTTCTTCTTCACGAACGCGAAGCCTGAGACGCGAACGCTAGGCTAAAGGGGGAGTAACCTTCGCGAACACGTCCAGGTACTCGCGAAGGCGTAAGGCAATGGGCCTGGGGAGGGAGTTCTCACTTATTCTATGCGAACGCGGCCACTGGCCCGTGAACGCGAAGGCTCGAGGGGTCAAAGCTCCGCGAACGCGAGCCCAATGTCGCGAACGCGAAGGTCACTTAGGCCTAACCCATCGCGAACGCGACAGGCCTATCACAAACGCGATGAAGGCCTGTCCAGTGGTCTTAAGACAGAAGCAAAAACGGGATTTCTTCAAAATTTCATAACTTCTTCTTTTCAACTCCAAATTGGGCGATTTTTGAAAGGGGATTTCACCACCAATTCATAGGTATGTAATCTTAGACTCATTTTCTTTAATTTTCATTAACACCCATTAGATTTCTAGGCTTAAATCATGTTCTTAAGGGTAGAAAATTAGGGATTTGGGTAGAGTTAGGGCTTTTTGATTATTTGCGATTTAGACCTCGTTTTGGGGTCGAATTTCAAAACTAATTATATATTCGGGCTCGTGGATGAATGGGTGATCGGGTTTTGGTCCGAGCCTCGTGTTTTGACCAAGAGGGACCGGGGTCAATTTTTGACTTTTTGGGAAGAATGATTAGAAAGCTATAATTAAGTGTTGGAATTGGATTGTTTAGCGTTTATTGATGTTATTAAATCGATTATGTCTAGATACAATTGATTTGGAGCCGAATTCGAAAGGAAAGGCGGTATTTGAGGATTGAATTGGCCGTGGAAGTTCGAGGAAAGTGTTTGGTCTAACCTTAGCTTGAGGGATTAAGAGTTGTGTCCTATTTGCTGTTTGCTTCTTGTTGAGTACGACATACATGCATGGTGACGAGTATCTATACATTGGTGTCAAGCATGCCCGTGAGTCTTATATTGTGATTTTCATGGCTTCGTTGTATTATCCATGCTTTAGAGGTGATTTCTATTTGTTGTGAAAAATTTGTGGAAGGAATTGTGACCTTTGAACATCGAGGAGCATTGGCTCAAGTTATATTACGAATTGTGAAAGAATATGAGTTGATTGAACCCTTTGGAGCATTGGCTCAAGTGGTAAAGTGAGTTGTGTAAAAGTGAATAAGAGAAAGAAGTCATTAAATTGTTCCCTTGCCGGGATATTGTTGCTTTATTGGTTATCTCCCTTGCCAGGGTGTTGATATTATTGATGTTGCTCCCTTACCGGGACTTAATTGTTGAATTGTTGTCCCTTGCCGGGATTCCTATTATAATCTTGTTTATTCTCTTGCCCCATTGTTTGTGATTGCTATTTGGGTGATGAAGAGTGTAAAGCACGAAGGGTGATGTCGTGTATTGTTTGTTTGTGAGGAAAGAGTGTAAATCACGAAGGGTGATGCCGTGCCGCATGATGTACCATTCCGTGCCGATTATATTGATTATATGGTGAGGAAAGAGAGTAAAATCATGAAGGGTGATGCCGTGTACATTTCCATTATATGACTGCTTTGGTGAGGACGAGAGTAAAAGAACGAAGGGTGATGCCGTGCATTTGTTGATTTTTGATTCTTTGTTGATATCCGAGTTATGCCGTTCTTTCATTATTTGATGTCTTTTATTCGGAATTGTTATCTCCCCCAAAACATGCTCCCCCTCCCATATTGACTGGTTAATTTTGTATTATATATATATATATATATATATATATATATATATTTGAACTGCACAGGTTTATTTGGTAGTCTGGTCCTAGCCTTGTCACTACTTCGCCGAGGTTAAGCTAGACACTTACTAGCACATGGGGTCGGTTGTGCTGATACTACGCTCTGCACTCTGTGCAGATCCCGAAGAAGCTTTTGGACTGTAGTGTGGAGGCTACCTTCAGTCCACGCGGAGATCCAAGGTAGACCTGCAGGCGTCCGCAAGCCCAGGCGTCTCCCTCTATCCCTACTTTCCTATTTCATTTTCCTTACATTCAGAAAAGTGTATTATTTTTTTTTTCCAGACTTTGTATGTAGCAATCTTAGACAGTCTGTGACACCGTGACACCAAGTTTTGGGTGGTTAAGACTTAAGTAATTGTAATAGATGCAAATTTCAGATATTTTAATGTTATCTTTCGCTTATTTATTTAAAGCTCCGTTGTTTTCATGTTATCGCCTTATAATTACTAAAAAAGAATGCAATTTGATAATGAAGTAAATAGTTAAGGATTGACTTGCCTAACTCTCATTAGTAGGCGCCATCACGACTCCCGAGGGTGAAAAATCCGGGTCATGACAAATTTTTATATTTATAGGCAATTGTTGGAACAACTCCATACAACTATATACCCTCTTAGTATACAAAATGAGCAAGTTGTTTTGTGAATATTTAGCTTGCAATACGAGCATGTAATTTTCTCATACTTTTATTGCGTCTTTTAATGTTTTAGTACAGTAGTATAGTTGCAGATAGGTGTAGCAATATTCTAGAGAAATCACATGCTCTGTTGGTATACATATATACCATATTGGTATCACATGGTATCACATGGTACTAGAAGTCTTTTTTTGCTACTTATTGTCACACCTCCTTTTTCCGTCCCCGCGACCTTAAAAGGGCGCGGAAGAGAGTTTTTTCCACTTAAACGACAATCGAAATAGGATTTATTTATTTATTCAGAGTCGCCACTTGGAAGATTTAGGGTGTCCCAAGTCACCAATTTAATCCCGAATCGAGGAAAATATTCGACTTTCCAAATGAAGTCTGCGAACCAGAAATTCTAAGTAAGGCATTCTGTTGACCCGAGGGAAGGTGTTAGGAACCCCCGAATCTCGTGGTTCTAGCACGGTCGCTTAACTGTTGTAATAGCTAAAATATCTGATTTTAATACATGTTTAAAAATTATAGCGCAATTTCAACTTTTAACCGCTTTATTGTTATTATTATTTTATAGAGAATTGCAACATCATGAAAATATATCTCGAACCACGTCACATCAATGTACCCGTGGTTATCGACATATTTCGATTCTGTTGATATTTTGATTTGGGTCACATAAATGTGCACCCGAGTTTTAAGAAAATTAAATTATTAAAGGCGCGCCTAAAGCGACTAGCGTATCACTTTGGGTAGGGCCGTGAAAGTTTGCTAAACGGTCCATTCCGAAGTTTAAACAATTTTTATAGTAAATATTTACTGAGGGCCCCGCAATTTGTGATGTACTATGGCGAGACCCAACTCCTTTATTTTAAATACAATCCTAAAGTGACTACATTTTCTATTTTTGTTTTCTAAAATAAATGAAGAAAAGGTCCTACTTCAATTACTTACTTACGGGTTATTATAATTGAGTTTCAAACATGATTCGTTAAATCTAAAATGAACGTAGTAAGAGCAATCTATTTGACAGTTATGGGCTCAAGTCCGACGTGTGAGAGTAAAACCGGACCTGGGCCATATCACTTCAAATTGGACTTAGTTAATGGTTTCTATACATATTCATAATTTGCCAAACTAAAAATGGTGTCGTTTTTTTAAACAAATTTCTACCAATTCAAAGTGATATTCTACTGGAATGAATGAACCTGAAAAATCTGATTTTTTATCCTAGACTACTTAGATGCTGAAATTAACCAATTGAACTTGTTCTTACGAAATTAGATAAGCAATTTTTAACTGAAATAATTTAAACCATTGAATAATCGACCTATGGCCTGATGTGTATTTTGAACATGCTTTTAAACAAAATAGACTGAAATAACAAAACGTTACTATTACATCATTAGTCTTTATTAAATAAAAGCATACAGAAGGGGGGGGGGGATTTTACAACTAAATTACTATAGAATAGGCGTGTCCAGTTATACATAAACAAACAGCTACATGACTCTAATGAAAGAAAGGTATTCTAATGTACATATAAATGGACAACTATAATAAATTTTAAGAACTTCAACTCCTCATTTCTTTTGTATTCATGCTTCAGGTTTCAGACTACAAGAACCAGGGTATCAAAGTTGAGTACCTGGTATTTGGAAAGCAACGAGAAGAAGAGGAGGATCAGTGCAGAAAGCAGCAGTAGCATACACATCAACACAGCAGTACAACAACAACCAGTAAATCCAGGAACTACTAAAACTGAAAACCAGCAGTAACAAAATGAAACACAGACAAATGCGAGGAAACAGTCTTCTGATTTGCTAAACACTCAAGAAAAGCAGCCTGAAACTCTTAATGTAAAAGTTCAGCCTTAACACTCTAACTCTTAGTGTAAAAGTTCTAATTTTTTACTTTCTAAATTTTTCCCTCTCTTTTCCAGTATATTTTTTCAGGTTTTTCTCTCTTTTTCTCTGCCCTCCAAAATCAGTGAGCAACCCCCTTTTATATAAATCTGCCCCCCCTTTTTCCAGATTAGTGCCCGACCCTTTTTTTCTTTTCAAAAATAGATTTCTCCACTCAAATGGCACTAAGTCTGCATTTTCAATTAATCAAACTCCCCATTTCCTGTTGTCCCCCACTAATGTATTAATTAATAACCCCATTAACAAAGCACTAATACTAAAATAAGAACTTAACTGTTTCAATCCCAAATTGCCCATGAAAACCCTTAATATTACTGCCCTTTTAACACAAACACTACTGCATTACAGCCTTTTAAATTTTAAATCTGTTTTCATCTTTAACAAAGATTTGAAAATTAAAACTGACTTTCAACTGTAACCAAACTTATTTCTGATTACTGAAGGATTAAGGTTAGAAATTAATTGGAACAAATGAACTTGGAATTAAATCAATCTAGACTTAATCACAACATAGAACTTAACAAAATCCTTAAAACTGAAACTGAAATAATTAATCAATATGCACATGAATGCAAACATCAGGAATGCAAGTTCATTGTCATTAGGATGACAATGTCCTGAAACCAAATATCCACGGATCAAATATACACAACAACGTTTGACAAACTTTCTGTTTTAACAAACAAGAGTGCATTAATTGACGAGAACTAGTTTAACTGACTACCTAAAACAAACGATAACAGTCAATACAAAATAAACAAACAGGATGTTTCAATCAACAATAACAGGAACATGAACTTATAATAAAATAACTAATCGACGAACTTAATTATATCGATTACACACATTGTAACTCATAGCAATTACAACAAACAGAAACAATGCTAGAATTTGATCGAATAAACGGGTCTAGCGGATATGAGACAGAATTAAGTAAAAAAAATAGGAAAATTATACAGATTACTACAACAGGAAATAATACATACATAGAGTACAAAAGAAAAACAGGGAAAATACCTCTGAATCTTCAAACCCAAAATATGTCCTAATCTTGAATCGATCTGAACCTTATTGAGGTCGAACGGACCTGAATCGAAGTATTCTAATTTGAGAATACTTCGATTAAGGTCCATTAGACCCCAAACCTTCATTTAATTGGACAAATTCCATGATTTGGAATTTTAGGGTTCCATTTTTTCTCGGATTTAGGGTTTGATCATTTCTGGGCAGATTTGAAGGGAATCAAGAGTGGTTTAGGGGTGAAGGAAGCTTGGGGGTCACCTAGTATGAATCTAAAACAAATCTGGCAAGTTCATGTTCGGCTCGAACCTTCAAAAGAAGATTCGAGGAGTTTTAGGAAGATTCGAAACAAACGATTGTCAGATCCATGGTGAGGGTGGTCAGGAGAAGCTATGGTGTTGATTTGGAAGCCATCGGAAAAGGTTGGGTTTTCAGGCCAAACTTTGATCGAAGATTCGAGACGTTAGGGCCTGATTTGAGGGATATAGGTTACAGATTTGGAACGGAGAGGTCAAGAGGAGTCGGGGGTGTTAAGCTGGGGTCGTTTGGACCACCGGAACCGCCGTGAGGCGATTTCCGGTGGGTGGTTGACGGTGGTTGCAGGCGGGGTTCATCTGGTCTCTGAATATCAGAGACGAAGGTGGGAAAGGGGGGGTATGGCTTTGGGGGTGGGGTAAGGATTTAGGCTTATATAGTGAGGGGTTGTTTTGATCTTAACCGTTAGATCTATTAAGATCAATGGCCAGGATGAAAGGGGTTAAACCACACGGTGTCGTTTGGTTTAAACAGGGGGGTCGGGCTTAACCGGGTAATGGGTCAGGGGTCGGGTTTGGTCACATCTTTGGGACCGTTTGATCATCTGAGATCAACAGTCCAGATTAAGATGCTCGAAACGGCGTCGTTTGATAGAGGCTGGAGATGGGTTGGATTGGACTTGGGCATGGGGTGTGATTTTGGGCCTGATTTTCCTTTTAAAAAACTGGCCCAATCCGAATTCCTTCATATTTTTGAACTCTTTCCCTTTTCTTAAAAATTAAATAAAATCCTAAACAAATTGTAAAATAAAAAAATAAAACTACACACATATTATTTAACACCTATAATAATTAACAAACAAATTAAACATTTAAATAAAATCAACACAATGTCAAGAAACATATATGCATATTTTTTGTGATTTTCTTTTAATCCAAATTATGGTTAATTAACTATATATATATATATATATATATATATATATATATATATATATATTTTGTATTTTATCCTTTTATATAAACCTTTCCACTGGTCGACTCTTCATTAGCACTGGCGCGAATCATCATTACCGTTTGTGAGGGTGTTTTTGGTTTCCTTCCTTCGTGCACTAGTTCGATCATATGGGCTTCATGGTGCACCGGTAACGGATTTTCATTGATGTTGGGTGTCTCTGGTGCTTGAACTTCGATCCAATTTGTGTCAATAAGATCTTGTATGGCAGTCTTCAACTTCCAACATTTTTCAGTATCGTGCCCGGGAGCACCTGAACAATATTCGCAGCTTACTGAATGGTCCAGATTTTTGGGAAGGGGATTTGAAAATTTGGTTTCAACAGGACTTAGTAGGCCTATCTGCTTCAACTTGTGAAATAGAGTAGTATAGGTTTCTCCCAACGGAGTGAATGTTCTTGGCTTCTGCATTCTTTCGTTCCTGAAAGCCCGATTTCCGCGGAAGTTTGGCACTGAAGGATTCCTGTAGGCCCTCGGTGGTGGATATGTGTTTTGTGGAGGTAGATATGTATGTTGGGGAGCCGGTGCACGCCATTGCGAACGAGCCGGAGGCTGGGTGTAAGTTTGGGCATGATGGACGGAAAAATGTTGTTCTTGTGGTGGGTAGTAGGGTTGTGGAGGGTTGTATGGATTGTGTGGGTAGTTTAGATGATGGGGTTTGGGTTGGTAATGAGGGGAAGGACCTTTAGATCTGGACCAATTGCCTGCCTCTATTGTCGTGACCTCCTCTATCCTTTTCTTTCCGAGCGCACCTCCCGTGCCGCTCTGAATGGCCTGAGTTGTTGCCTTAATTGCCGAGTAACTCAGGATCTTATTGGACTTATGTCCCTCTTCTATCATACCTCCCATTTTCACCACTTCATTGAAGGATTTGCCAACTGACGTCACCAAGTGACCGAAGTAAGTCGGCTCTAAAGTTTGTAGAAAGTAATCTACCATTTCTCCCTCTCTCATTGGAGGATCAACTCTGGCTGCCTGTTCTCTCCATCGGAAACAAAATTCCCTGAAGCTCTCTCCGGGTTTCTTCTCAAGCTTTAGCAATGTGAGACGGTCTGGGACTATCTCAAGGTTGTATTGGAAATGTCCTGCGAAAGCCTGTGCCAAGTCATCCCAGGTGTACCACCTGCTCGGATCTTGTCTTGTATACCACTCTAATGCCGACCCGCTCAAACTCTGGCCAAAGTAAGCTATCAATAGCTCATCTTTGCCCCCTGCTCCCCTCATTTTGCTACAAAAACCCCGTAGATGTGCCATAGGATCGCCATGCCCTTCGTATAAATCGAACTTGGGCATCTTGAACCCTGCTGGTAATTGAACGTCAGGGAAAGGGCATAGATCCTTGTAAGCCACGCTGACCTGGTTACCTAACCCGTGTATGTTCCTGAAGGATTGCTCCAGGCTTTTAAATTTCCGCATCACCTCGTCCTGCTCTGGGCTCTTAGCCGGCTTTTCAATCTCCGCCGGGACCTCAAAGTGGGGATTATAGGTATGTGGCTCGGGTGCTTTGAATGTGAGTTCAGGGGGGTAGTATTGTGTATCGTGAGCCTGAAACAGTGGCTCACTAGATGATCTGTGCAATGGGGCTGGGGGAGGTGCCACAAAGACGGGAACATTTGGTGGAGGAGGGTTTGACTGGGTGGTGGAGCTTGGGGATCATAGGCCTCTCTTCCCTGATAGTAGTGATGGCTTGGGAAACTCGTCGAAGGACCGGGAGAGGGGTATTCTGACGTGTGTCCTGGTTGGAGAGTAGGAGTAACAGGTAGTTCCTGCCCCTTTTGGGCTCTAGCTAAGGCTATCTGCATTTCATTCATTTCCAGCCTCATCTTTTCCATTTTTTCCATGGCTTCCTTCAGCATCTGATTTGCCGTCTTTTCCGACTCAACACTGTTGTCGGAACCAGTCATGCTTTCTGGTATGGGCCCTTTTGATCTTGTTTGATAATGGTACGGTGCCAGTACGCTTTAACAAACTAACTGGTATTGATTGGAAAAACAACAAACTTGTTAGTGTTAGAGTCTTAACAGATAGTGTAATTGCACATTGGGGGATGCAATGTTCTTAGGCAGTTAACCATTTCTAACATGCTTTTGCTCCGACTGCATGCATCATCCCAACTTATTTTATTTGTGCCTCTTTCGAGCGTTTCAGGGACCTCTCTTTTCTTCATCTCTCTCTCTTTTTCCCTTTTTTTTTCTTACGGTCAAATCCTATAGAGATTGACTACGTATCGTGACCCCGCACGAATCAGACCAAGCGTAGTTCGTGCCACAAGTAAAATAAAGACCCAATTTTACCTTTTATTACCCAAATATGCTATTACAAACTGCTTATTTGAAAGAAAACGACGAAATACAGACTCCATATTACTAACAATGTTTGAAGAAAAAATAGGGGTAGACAACAGACTCTAAAAAAACAAAAGAGTGCAGGCTTGAACTAGGGATACATTAAAGCTTTGAATTTTGGTGCCCGCGAGGCATTGTTCGGCCTTTCCGCAGGCTTTGGTGATAAGCCCATTTGCAAGATTTTTAATTCCTCCATGATCTGGTGGACATAACCCATGACTGAGGCAAAAAGGATATCCTGGGGCATTTCTTCACATGTTAGGCACTTCGTGGTGATGTAACGCCCTATCTCATTGATCCTACCCCTGACTCTATCTCTTTCTATGCACAGCTGTTCTATTCATTGATTCTTTAGTCCCAATATTCGAGTATTGTCCATGAGCTGATCTTGGAACCTCTCCATTTGTTCTTCCATTCGGGCTATTGACTCATAGCAGTGTTCCCTATCTGTTCTAGCATCCCAGGCTTGTTTAAGGACCCGATCACTGAGAGTGGAATTTATTTCTCTCAATGTTGTAACACTCATTTCGTAATCCCTTTTCACTTGCCATAGGTGCTTTCTCCGTGCTATTGTAACTTTTGCCCACCTGGTCCGTAATCTTGCTATGCTAGCCTTGGATCTTTCCAAGTCTTTCTGGCCTTCATCGACCTGATTCCTTAACCCTGTTATCAACCTTTTATCATCCCGGCTTCTCAGTTGGTTGTCGGCATCCATTTTCATCTTCCGAATCTGAGCTTTGAGGATCTCGCTTTCTCTGACTAATCTGTTCTTTTCTCCCTTGTTGACAGCAAACTGCACTTTACTTTCAAATTTCAGATCCTTAATCTGTTGTTTCAGTTTGCCTATTTCGGCAAGATATTCCCGCTCTTTGGCCAACCAGTCCCAATGCTCTTGTGAGGACTTGGAAAATTCTTAAAGGTGAGATCTTTTAGTCGACCTTCCAGACGACATTTCCCCTTTGTACCAAGCCTGATATCCAGGTGAAACTTCCCCTCTTGCCTGATTCAGCACACAAGTATTTGCCTCTAAGTATTGACATTGGCTCCAAATCTGGCGGACTGTTGCTTCAGGAAATTGACCATTGGAATTGATCTCAATTACCTGGGTACTTAGATCCTCATCTTTGGGCACTATCTGACACCTCCCTAGTTGCCTCAAAACCCGATACGGCGCATAAGGTTGAATGCTCTTAAGTCCCATCAAGAGAAAATGGGGCCTAGCTGCTGGCATGTATATGATTTCGTCGGCCGGTAACCATCCCAGTGTCCACTGTATTTGACTGGCGTTGAGGGTCCGGAAATATGAGGTCCATGCCGAGACTCCTTCAGGTAGGTGGGCCTCATTAATTCTGGTGTAGAACTCCTCTATGCAGGTCTTTTCAGAAGATCCATGGCTCAGGAACTGGGCTCGGTGACACAGGTGTTCGGTCATCCACATTTGCAACAACAAGTTACAACCTTCAAAAAAGTTTCCTCCGGCTTTGCAGGCCGTGAGAGCTCGGAACATATCAGATACAATCATGGGCGCCAGCGTGCTATCTTTTTGAGTGAGCAAAGTACTGACGACCCCAGCTATCTTTATGTCGATATTCCCGTCTTTTCTTGGGAACACTAAGAGCCCTAAGAAGGTTATCATGAAAGCAACCCATCTATGTTCATCCCACTTTCGACGGTTACTTTTGCTGCACAACTTGTTTTCTGGCTTGTCGAATCCTCATATGTGACCATATCTTTGGTATATGAAACTCATAGTGCAAAAACCCTTTGCCAAGTCAGGGTTATGGATTGTTGTGACTATCTTTAATGATTCCAAAAACCGGTGTACTGCTACGGCTCTTAGAGCAACCAGGTATTTATGCCTCAATGAAACCTCAGCACTGCCGATGTACCCTGCTATTTCCTCTAAAGTTGGGGTAAGTTCAAAGTCTGAAAAGTGGAAGACATTGTGCGCAGGGTCCCAGTGAGGGACCAGTGCCCTTATAATATCTCTTCGAGGCCTGATATCCAACAAACTCGTGAGACCTTTCAGATGTTTCTTGATTTCGTCATGCCCTTCTTTGCCTAAATCATTCCACCATAGCCGCAATTGGAGGGGAATTTTATTCATGATTGAAAAATGTTCATTTTGAGTCATGCTCATTCTGCACATTTATTAATAAGATTTCAATAAGCGAAAATTTATTCGACTAAAAAAATATGATCATTTTTCCTAAAAAAGAATTTCTGAACACGACCTTTCAGCACTTCAGGGACGAAGACTTTAAGGTTGTGTGATAAAAAATAAGAAGTGGTCGTTTATACAAAGCCAGCCTTCCGGAGTTCCTTTTGGGAACATTCGGATATTTTTGATATAAACAGCATTACCCGACTCTATGACAGAAAAATGAAAATTTTGACATTTTTATTATTTATTAATTTTTACAAAAATGGGAGGTTGGACCCGACGAGGGTTGCCTACGTATCTCACATCCTGTGAGAATCAAAACGGCGTAGTTCGTTTAACATAAACTAAACTTGTAAACAAGACTCCTTTCTGTTTTTTCAAACACATTAAACTAAAAAAAAACATTTTCATTTTTTTTTAAAATTTCGGCAGGGTTTTGATACTACTCGGACATTGGTTTTATTTTTCTAAAAAGTAGTTATCTCCCTACACTGCTATTTTTCTCTTCTTCTTTTTCACAAATTTTTTTTTTCAAAAATTCTTGATTTCAGAAGCCGGTCAGCATGCAGGTCTGAAGCAAATAAATGTGCACAACTCACACGATGCAGCAGGATGATCTTTTTCCATTTCAGGTTGCTAGTCCTAGACGGACCCAACCCCTGTGTTGAGTCCCCTAAGTCAAATGCAACATGATGCAAATAAGCGTTCCTACTAAGGATCCGGCATGAAGTCACGTTATTCTATGTTCAAAACCTGGGTCTTTGTTCTAGACAGTGCACCCGAGCGGACAACTCGAGTTGAGGAAGGAGCTCCTTTCCGGGAACCAAAAGGCCAGCCGGCTTAGAAACTTTCCGAGCCTCTTTTATTTAGGGTACGACACTAACAGAATAGGGAGTCTCAACCAGTAAGCACATCCCCGGAGGTAAGAAGAGAAAGGTTTCGGCACAGTTTATATGTACAGTTCAAATAATATCAAAGCAGTAAAAAGCATCATTTTGCATATTAAGCTCAAACATGTAAAATCAGATAAAGCCAAATATAACAATTTATCTAAGCTCGAATTTTGAACCCTGAACCAGAGATTCTGGGTTCGGTCCCCAGCAGAGTCGCCAGAGCTGTCAGACCTCCTTTTTCCGTCCCCGCGACCTTAAAAGGGCGCGGAAGGGAGTTTTTTCCACTTAAAGGACAATCGAAACAGAATTTATTTATTTATTCAGAGTCACCACTTGGAAGATTTAGGGTGTCCCAAGTCACCAATTTAATCCCGAATCGAGGAAAATATTCGACTTTCCAAATGAAGTCTGCGAACCAGAAATTCTAAGTAAGGCATTCTGTTGACCCGAGGGAAGGTGTTAGGCACCCCCGAATCCCGTGGTTCTAGCACGGTCGCTTAAACTGTTGTAATGGCTAAAATATCTGATTTTAATACATGTTCAAAAACTATAGTGCAATTTTAACTTTTAACCGCTTTTATTGTTATTATTATATTTTTAAAGAATGTGAACATCGTTTAAAAACATGTCTTTGGATTGCGTTACATAAAATGCATCCGTGGTTATCGACATATTTCGATTCTGTTGAGATTTTGATTTGGTTCACATAAATGTGCACCCGAGTTTTAAGAAAATTAAATTATTAAAGGCGCGCCTAAAGCGACTAGCGTATCACTTTGGGTAGGGCCGTGAAAGTTTGCTAAACGGTCCATTCCGAAGTCTAAGCAATTTTTATAGTAAATATTTACTGAGGGCCCCGCAATTTGTGATGTACTATGGCGAGACCCAACTCCTTTATTTTAAATACAATCCTAAAGTGACTACATTTTCTATTTTTGTTTTCTAAAATAAATGAAGAAAAGGTCCTACTTTAATTACTTACTTACGGGTTATTATAATTGAGTTTCAAACATGATTCGTTAAATCTAAAATGAACGTAGTAAGAGCAATCTATTTGACAGTTATGGGCCCAAGTCCGACGTGTGAGGGTAAAACCGGACCTGAGCCATATCACTTCAAATTGGACTTAGTTAATGGTTTCTATACATATTCATAATTTGCCAAACTAAAAATGGTGTCATTTTTTTAAACAAATTTCTACCAATTCAAAGTGATATTCTACTGGAATGAATGAACATGAAAAATCTGATTTTTTATCCTAGACTACTTAGATGCTGAAATTAACCAATTGAACTTGTTCTTACGAAATTAGATAAGCAATTTGTTAACTGAAATAATTTAAACCATTGAATAATCGACCTATGGCCTGATGTGTATTTTGAACATGCTTTTAAACAAAATAGACTGAAATAACAAAACGTTACTATTACATCATTAGTCTTTATTAAATAAAAGCATACAGAAGGGGGGGGGGATTTTACAACTAAATTACTATAGAATAGGCGTGTCCAGTTATACATAAACAAACAACTACATGACTATAATGAAAGAAAGGTATTCTAATGTACATATAAATGGACAACTATAATAAATTTTAAGAACTTCAACTCCTCATTTCTTTTGTATTCATGCTTCAGGTTTCAGACTACAAGAACCAGGGTATCAAAGTTGAGTACCTGGTATTTGGAAAGCAACGAGAAGAAGAGGAGGATCAGTGCAGAAAGCAGCAGTAGCATACACAGCAACACAGCAGTACAGCAACAACCAGTAAATCCAGGAAATACTAAAACTGAAAACCAGCAGTAACAAAATGAAACACAGACAAATGCGAGGAAACAGTCTTCTAATTTTCTAAACACTCAAGAAAAGCAGCCTGAAACTCTTAATGTAAAAGTTCAGCCTTAACACTCTAACTCTTAGTGTAAAAGTTCTAATTTTTTACTTTCTAAATTTTTCCCTCTCTTTTCCAGTATATTTTTTCAGGTTTTTCTCTCTTTTTCTCTGCCCTCCAAAATCAGTGAGCAACCCCCTTTTATATAAATCTGCCCCCCCTTTTTCCAGATTAGTGCCCGACCCTTTTTTTCTTTTCAAAAACAGATTTCTCCACTCAAATGGCACTAAGTCTGCATTTTCAATTAATCAAACTCCCCATTTCCTGTTGTCCCCCACTAATGTATTAATTAATAACCCCATTAACAAAGCACTAATACTAAAATAAGAACTTAACTGTTTCAATCCCAAATTGCCCCTGAAAACCCTTAATATTACTGCCCTTTTAACACAAACACTACTGCATTACAACCTTTTAAATCTGAAATCTGTTTTCATCTTTAACAAAGATTTGAAAATTAAAACTGACTTTCAACTGTAACCAAACTTATTTCTGATTACTGAAGGATTAAGGTTAGAAATTAATTGGAACAAATGAACTTGGAATTAAATCAATCTAGACTTAATCACAACATAGAACTTAACAAAATCCTTAAAACTGAAACTGAAATAATTAATCAATATGCACATGAATGCAAACATCAGGAATGCAAGTTCATTGTCATTAGGATGACAATGTCCTGAGACCAAATGGCCACGAATCAAATATACACAACAACGTTTGGCAAACTTTCTATTTTAACAAACAAGAGTGCATTAATTAACGAGAACTAATTTAACTGACTACCTAAAACAAACGATAATAGTCAATACAAAATAAACAAACAAGCTGTTTCAATCAACAATAACAGGAACATGGACTTATAATTAAATAACTAATCGACGAACTTAATTAAATCGATTACACACATTGTAACTCATAGCAATTACAACAAACAGAAACAATGCTAGAATTTGATCGAATAAACGGGTCTAGTGGATATGAGACAGAATTAAGTAAAAAAAATAGGAAAATTATACAGATTTCTACAACAGGCAATAACATACATAGAGTACAAAAGAAAAACAGGGAAAATACCTCTGAATCTTCAAACCCAAAATATATCCTAATCTTGAATCGATTTGAACCTTATTGAGGTCGAACGGACCTGAATCGAAGTATTCTAATTTGAGAATACTTCGATTAAGGTCCATTAGACCCCAAACCTTCATTTAATCGGACAAATTCCATGATTTGGAATTTTAGGGTTCCATTTTTTCTCGGATTTAGGGTTTGATAATTTCTGGGCAGATTTGAAGGGAATCAAGAGTGGTTTAGGGGTGAAGGAAGCTTGGGGGTCACCTAGTATGAATCTGAAACAAATCTGGCAAGTTCATGTTCGGCTCGAACCTTCAAAAGAAGATTCGAGGAGTTTTAGGAAGATTCGAAACAAAAGATTGTCAGATCCATGGTGAGGGTGGTCAGGAGAAGCTATGGTGTTGATTTGGAAGCCATCAGAAAAGGTTGGGTTTTCAGGCCAAACTTTGATCGAAGATTCGAGACGTTAGGACCTGATTCGAGGGATATAGGTTACAGATTTGGAACGGAGAGGTCAAGAGGAGTCGGGGGTGTTAAGCTGGGGTCGTTTGGACCACCAGAACCGCCATGAGGCAATTTCTGGTGGGTGGTTGACGGTGGTTGCAGGCGGGGTTCATCTGGTCTCTGAATATCAGAGACGAATGTGGGAAAAAGGGGGTATGGCTTTGGGGGGTGGGGTAAGGATTTAGGCTTATATAGTGAGGGGTTGTTTTGATCTTAACCGTTAGATCTATTAAGATCAATGGCCAGGATGAAAGGGGTTAAACCACACAGTGTCGTTTGGTTGAAACTGGGGGGTCGGGCTTAACCGAGTAATGGGTCAGGGGTCGGGTTTGGTCACATCTTTGGGACCGTTTGATCATCTGAGATCAACGGTCCAGATTGAGACGCTCAAAACGGCGTCGTTTGATAGAGGCTGGAGACAGGTTGGATTGGATTTGGGCATGGGGTGTGATTTTGGGCCTGATTTTCCTTTTAAAAAACTGGCCCAATCCGAATTCTTTCATATTTTTGAACTCTTTCCCTTTTCTTAAAAATTAAATAAAATCCTAAACAAATTGTAAAATCAAAAAATAAAACTACACACATATTATTTAAAACCTATAATAATTAACACACAAATTAAACATTTTAATAAAATCAACACAATGGCAAAAAACACATATGTATATTTTTTTATGATTTTCTTTTAATCCAAATTATGGTTAATTATATATATATATATATATATATATATATATATATATATATATTTATTTATTTATTTGTATTTTATCCTTTTATGTAAACCAATGATTAATTAATTACGCAAATGTAACATTAATTACTATTTTTCTGTATTTTTCTTTAATTAGAATAAAATAAACATGCACAGATAATATGCCACGAAAAATTCAAAATCGTATACAAAGAAAAATTATTTGTGATTTCTTTTGGAGTAGTTCTTGTGAGGCAAAAATCACGTGCTCACACTTATACTTTTGTTGTATTTTTTTAATATTTTATTATCATTTTTATTCTAACTAGTATATATGGAGATCTGGTTGTTGTAGATTATTTTTTCTTGCTCTATAACTGATTGTACTACTGCTAATAGTAGAGTGTGTACTGATATTTATAGGGAAGTAGATCAAGGTTTGCATGGCAATCACGTGTTGATTCTTAGAATCTGATTATGTAATTTATGGTGCTCAACAGCAATCAATGTGATATTCAGTGAATTAGATCAAGTGATAACTAATATTATTTTAGTTTAATAATTGAATTTAATAAATGAGAAAGAAAAAAATAACAGAAGGTATATTGTACTAGTTAAATTAAAAAAAAGTGAACAAATATTTACTATATCAGTTATTTTTTCTTATAGTATAAAAGAGGAATAATAAAAAATAGTAAAAACGGTAAATAAAATTAGATTATGAAGAGAAAAAGAATAAAAAAAAAGTTAAATGAAATTAGAGAAGAAAAAAAGAAAAAATAAGAAGAAAACGAGAAAAAAAAAAGAAGAAGAAAAGAAGCATAGAAATAAAAAAAATTGGAGAATAAAAAAAAAATCCCCACAAAAATTATTATGAATAAAAAATATAATTAATTTATGAATAAAAAATAAATGAGTAAATAAGGATAAGTAGTTTTATTTTTATGGGTAATTGTGTTAAAACACCTTTTTAATTAGTTACTAATTTTCTACAAAGAGAAGAAATATTAGGACGACTTAAAGCAATTTGATGTAATTATACATGGGGCGATGAACCTCGTCATAGACAAAAAGTCAGAAATTCAAACGCCACTTACAATTTTTTATAACAGAGGTGTTGGAGCGAACTAATGCACTCCACTATTTCATAGGTTATCCGCTACTCTCTCAGTTTCTATTTAAATGACAGTACTTTTCTTATTGATTCGTTTAAAAAAAGTGATATAGTATATTTTTATATATGAAGACAATTTAATTTTAAATGTTCATTTTAATCACTTTATCCTTAATTAGAAGTTTTTATAGCCACATAAATGACATGACCCTACAAAGTTTTGCCCCTTAAACTTTTAGTACCACATATTTTAAATAGTCTTCTATTTTACTTTAAACTTTGTACCTAGTCAAACTATATCATCTAAATTGAAATGGATAGAATTTTTTTTCATGACGGTGGTGGTGGCAAACCATTTATATTATTTTTGACTGCATGTCCATGTCAGCCTGACTCCACCTCAACTATTTCATCAAGTAAATGTATCAGGTAATAACTATGTCCACCAACATTAAGGCAAATGAGAAGAATGACCTACTATAATTTTTGTTTTTGCTGAGATTACAATTACAACCTGAGACCTCATAATTTTCGTCTCACTTTATTTGCCTCTATAGTAATATATCCGGTTCTAAAAAGGGAACACTTTTTGAGCGGAAAAGTTGTTAACAACTAATTTACTTTTGTATATGCACTAAGTGAACCAGGAACTTCAGCATGCATCTCTATCATTTGGTGATGGTTAACCTGGTTTAATTTAAACAGTAGTATTCACCGGTCATTATCTGTTTGCCGTGTGGGGACATTCATAAAAGTGATTTTAGCCAAGAAGGAGAGGTGGAGAGGTAATTGCATCTGTTCAACTAGTCAAACAGCACTCCATCCCATTCCGTAAACAACTACTCCTACACACATACATGGATTAATAGCCCGATTGATCCGCAAAAATCGGAAAAGGGCCTAAAATGCCCCTTTATTATATGAAATAAGATAGATTAGCACTCCGTTAAAAATCGGTTTCTATTATACCTTTACCGTCAATAAATGGGTTCGTATATGACCTTCATCACTAACAGAAGACTCATAAAACCACGTATAATATATGTGAGGGCAAGTTAGACCTAGTTCGAATTGTACAGGACATATATGAGTCAGTTATAATAGTCATTTCTCAAACACTTCACTACTCCATATCAGTTTACTTAGACACCTATTTGACAATACCAAACTAATTATCACAGCAAATAAACTAAGTCATAGACACAAACATTCAAATTAACGACAATGACTTCATTAAATCCTAGTAGTTCAAAGGGGTCGAATCACAACAAAAGGCAACAAAAGATAATGTCGGAATGTTCTAGTAGCTCAAATGAGTCGAATAGGAGGTGGCATCACGGATTTACTGCCAATTATTTCATGGCATGGACACCTTTAAATGCTAGGGGAAGGTTTTTCAAGTGCCCGAAGCATGAAGTAGGTGATGGGTTTTCAATATCTTGGCCTTATGCTTCTTATGTTTTGATGATCTAACAAACTTGTTGTGAAGAACCAGATAGAGAACCTGGCCCACATGGTATACATTTCAATTGACCTGGTTCAAGTCTGAAAATCAACAAATGAATGAACGACCACAGGGAGGAACACAACAGGGACCTGGTGACCTGGTCCCTTAGGGTTCTCCGACACAAGTACAAGTCAGTGACTGTCCGCAATCATTATAAAGAGGAACACAACAAGGACCTGGTCCGTTAGGGTTCTCTAACAGAAGTACAAGTCAACTGTACAGCTAGAACGTAGCAACAGAAAGTGACCATCTCGCAACTGTTACAAAAGAGGAACATAACTAGGACCTGGTCCGTTAGTGTTCTCTGACAGAAGTACAAGTCGACTATCCAGCTGAAACGCAACTGCACAGAAGTGGTTGTGCAGACACTACATCAGTCACTTCTCATTGGGAAGAAGCGTGTACCAAGAATTGACATCACTATCTATTGTGATGTCTTTTGTGATATAACAACCTGGTGCAAGGCACAACATTTTTGTGCATTCAGTGATACTCTCTCAAGCATAACGGTGTTTATCCGGCAACATAGCAGCAGAACGTGACCATCTCGCAACTATTACAAAAGAGGAACACAACTAGGACCTGGTCCGTTAGTGTTCTCTGACAGAAGTACAAGTTGACTATCCAGCTGGAACGCAACTGCATAGAAGTGGTTATGCAGACAGTACAACAGTCACTTCTCATTGGAAAGAAGCGTGTACTAAGAATTGACATCACTATCTATTGTGATGTCTTTTGTGATATAACAACCTGGTGCAAGACACAAAATTTTTGTGCACTCAGTGATACTCTCTCAAGCATAACAGTGTTTATCCGGCATTGAAATCACTGGTGTGTCAAGAAAAAGAAGACAACTCCACTAAGGATCAGTTTCTAAAAGAGTTTATGTACATCCGTAGTTGAGTTGTAATCTTGTTATTTGCTCTTCATTGTATTTCCTAGTTTGCTTTCTTAGAATCTTTGTCTTAGGAAAAAAACCAAAAATCCGTAAACTTCCGAGTTTATGTTGTGACTAGGAATAGTCATAAGTTTAAAGACTTTGTAACTAGGAGAGTTATAAAGTGGCTTGTGGTGAAAGCATCACAAGTTAGTTGAAGTCTTTGTAATAGGGTTATTGCAAAGTGGCTTGTAATAGGGAGATTGCAGTTAGTGAAGTTAAAAGCCTACAAGAGTAGGTCGTAGTTTTTTTATCCCCCTGTGAGGGATTTTTCCACGTAAAAATCCCTTGTCTTCTTTACCTTTTGTCTGTATAGCATTCTCAGCATTATCTCATATAGGAATAGGTACTCTACAGTTTGGTAGACTCATACAAACTAATAATTGGTATCAGAACAGGTTCTTTCTAAAAGGTTAACACCTAGAAAGGATCTCAATGGCTGCTCCACCCAACTTTGAGGAAGGACAATTAACCTACAGACCTCCCAGATTCAATGGTCAGTACTATGGATGGTGGAAGACTCGCATGTATGATTTTATGATGGCAGAAGATTCAGAACTATGGGACATCATTTGTGATGGTCCACATGTCCCCATGAAGAAGCTTAAAGAAACAATACCAATGGTGCCGAAAGGTAGAAAAGAGTACAACGACATTGATAGAAAAGCTGCAGAAAAGAACAATCGTGCCAAGAAAATCTTGATGTGTGGCATAGGACTTGATGAGTACAACAGAGTCTCAGCTTGTGATACTGCCAAAGAAATATGGGAAGCATTGCAAACCGCACACGAAGGAACTACTCAGGTCAAACAGTCCAAAATCGGCATGCTCACCACAGAATATGAGCTCTTTAGGATGAAGGATAATGAGTCTATACAAGATATGCACACCAGATTCACCTCCATCATAAATGAGCTTCATTCACTTGGAGATGTCATTCCCAGAAATAAGCTTGTAAGGAAAATCCTTAATGTTCTACCTGGTTCTTGGGAAAGTAAGGTAAATGCCATTATTGAAGCTAAAGATCTACAAACTCTGACTATGGATGAGTTGATTAGTAATCTGAAGACATACGAGATGAAAAGAAAGAAAGATAGTGAAAGAAGAGAGCCTAAGAAGGAAACGAACCTGGTATTCAAAGCTAAAAGCAGTGTCTCAAGTGATGAAGATAGTGACATAGCCTATCCTACTAAGAGATTTCTAAAGATGGTTCGAAGAAATGGTGGTATACCAAAGTGGGGCAGTTCAAGTAAAGCAAGGAACAACGATCTCTGTCATAGATGTGGAAAGTCATGGCATTTCATCAAAGACTGCCCACTCGTGAAACAGAAGCAATACAAATAAAATCCTGACAAAGCAGCAAAAAGAAACTTAGTTCCAGACAAACGATTCAATCGAAAAAGTGTTGCTGACAATATTATTAAGTAGGCTCTTGCTACTTAGGGAGACTCCTCTAGTGAATCCGAAAGGGAACCAGATGTAGAAAACAGTTCCATGATGGCAGTGGAAACTGAAACAGCGAAGTTTGATTCACTGTTCGCGCTGATGGCTCAGTCTGATGATGATAAAGAAGATGAAGACGATGAGGTAAACTTCAGGGATGTTCAGAGAAATCTAAAATCCTACTCTTTAAGAAGCTAAGGTCATTAGCAAATGTCCTAATTGATGCTTATTATAGCCTTGTTAATGATAAGGAGATCCTGACCATAGAACTAGGAGAGGCCGAACAATCTAGAGATGATCTGGTGGTTTGTGTAGTGGACCTAAATGAGACCATAGCTAATCTTGAAAAAGAAAAGGAAGCCTTGAATGAAAGAATAACTAGTGTGGAAAATGAAAGAGACGACCTGATGGTAGTAGTTGTTGATTTAAAAGAAACAATAGAAGGTCTTAACAATGACAAACACACCTTAGAAGGAAAAATTGCAACTACTGAGGAAGAGAGGGATGACCTTTTTGTGATATGTAACGATCTAGAGGAAACCATTGAGGGACTCAATAGAGAACATAGGAATGTGAGTCTTGGGAAAGTGAAGGAAGTAGTTAGTGAGACACACATCTTGCTTGAAAAGGAATTAACTGTTGTGAAAACCAGTCTATGTAGTGAACTCAAGAAGAATCAGCAACTTCAAGCTGAATTGGAGAAAATAAGAATTGATCTTAAGAAATCTCTGAAGTGGACCCGGTCCTCAGATGCTGTCATTGCCATGTATCTTAACAATAGTGGAAACAGGCAGGGCATCGGGTTCCAAAGGGAGAAAACTCCTTACAAACCTCACAACAAGTATGTCACTGTCCCTGATAACTGGCTATGTACCCACTGTGGGAACAATGTGCATTTTAAAAGAAATTTCCAGGCCAGGGTTCAGTCTGTTAAAAAAAAGTGTTTACTGATAAAGTGACTACTAACAAAGGACCAGGTACCACTCGTAAGAAGCGAATGTTGTCTGCATGGACTAGGAAAGCACTTATTCATCCTTTCTATCATAACAAGGGACCCAAACTAGTTTGGGTTCCTAAATCTAACCTTTGATTTGCATGTGCAGGGAACAGTAAGAGGAAACGGATTGTGATGGACTATGGATGCTCAAAGCACATGACTAAAAATATCATGAATTTCTTCTCACTGAAAGCCCTGCAGGAAGGGAATGTATCCTTAAAAAGAAAGGAGAAGGTACATTCTCAGTAAATGTAAAGCTGGAAAGTTTTTTTTGGCATTCAGTTGGGAACGTGTACTATGTGAATGGCCTAAAGTATAGGTACCAATCTAATAACTGGCCGGGTGGTCTCAGTGGACAAAGGAATCAAGAACATCCACACGGTCGACTATGAATTTCCAAAAGATGGTGGTATGAGATGGGTGAAGTCGAAAAATTGGCATGAAAGATTGGTGTATGCAAGCTTCTCACCTTCGAATAAATTAACTCAGAAGGACCTGGTGTGTGGTCTGCCAAACTCAAGAGTCACCTGAATATGGGTTCACAAAACAAAGGAGGAGACTCTCGAGGTGTTAATGGTTCTTATCAAGAAGATTCAAGTGAAAGCAAAAAAAAATGGGGGGATCACGCACAATTTCTCTACACTAAGGACTCCATAACAAAATGGTATTGCTGAAGGAAAAAACGAAACTGGAAGATGTGGCATGGACAATGCTCATCGACTATGGAATCACCAAGAAATTCTGGGCAAAAGCAGTAAATACTGCTTTCTGCTTGGTGAAAAGGTGTCTAATCAGGTCCCTCCCGAATCAAAACCCAGTATGGCCTGCCAAATGGAAGAAACTGCCTTCTTGACTGAAAGACAACTCATTTGAGAACCTTCTTGACTGAAAATGACATGTTCTCGACAACGGGAAGGATCAGCTTGGGAAGTTCAATGTAAAAGATAAACGAAGGAATCCTTCTGGGGTACTCTCCACAAAGCAAGGCCACAAAGTTTACAATAAAGGGCACACTAAATGGAAGGAAGTGCTCATAAGGTATTCAACAAGACACCTTCCTCTAGCCAAGGAAGAAATAGTGATGATCAAATGATGAACCAACTCTGGTCCCTGGGAAATGTCTGAGGCTTCAAATAGGGAGGCTGATAAAATGAGTAAGATGAAGGGGACTGGTGAAAGACAATGCAATGTCATCTTCCACTTCTCACAAGGAACCTGGTACTTCACTTACTACCACTAAAGCTGAAGAAAAAGTGGAGATGCAGCGCATTGCACCTCTCAAGCAACAGAACACAGTGTGGGGAAATCAAATTCTTCTAAATCTCCCTTACCAATCAAACTTCAGTCCCAAACTGGAAACACAAAAGCTCTCATCTGTGTGACAAGTTAATCACTTTCTTTTATTCTAGAGTTAGATAAGTTTTTTTTTAAAAAAGAAAAATTCCTTAGTTCCTTTTGTATCACCACTCCAGAATAGAATCCAAAGTGAAAGTCCGTAGGAATCTTACTTGAAAGATGCCCACAGAAGTTTGAGATACCTTAAGGGAACTCAGGACCTGGTCCCGTGTTACCCCTCAGGTGACAACGTTTTTAATCCTGTTAGGTATGATGATGTTAACTGTGTAGGTTTTTCTATGGAAAGGAAAAGCATTTCTGGAATGGTTCACTTGCCATGATCATGCCTCATCCCTTAGGGGACAAGGAAGCAAAACTCAATGGCCTCGTCAACAACTGAAGAAGAATCTCAAAACAAGAGGACCAAGCACATTGAGGGGTGGGATTATCTTCTGAGGTCAATATGAAGAAATGGTTGATCTGTGGAAAGTTTTGCAGAACAGAAGACCAAATTCCAGATATATCTGTCAAAGCCTTGAGTAGAGAATATTCTGGATCAAACAAGGTGAAGATGAGGTCATAAGAGTCTAATAAAGAACATGATCCTCCATCAGCTGGCTATGCAAGACACCGTCAGGTAAAGTTGGCTAAAATATTTTTTGAACAAGTCTAACTCACATCAATACCGTTGTAGGTAAACACGCATAACGATCATAGAAGCTAAAGGTACAGTATGAACTGTGAGAGAGGAGCTGCTAAAATCTTTTTCAAAAAATTGGTCTGGCATCAGGTTCCTGTACCCCAGGTGAGTAGTAATGTGCTTATTCTGCATGCCTTCACAAAACAAACAAACAAAAAAATAAAAATAATTTTTTTTTAAACAAAATTAACTCAACTGCCACATCATCCAACTTTTCAAAGTTTGCATGTCATGTATTGTCTTTCAAATCCCTTCATCCCCTTTGCACGGTAACGCTTTCCCACAAACCTACTGCCATTTTCAAAACTATTCAGAACCTGTTTCTCTCTCCTCTCATCATTAGCCCTTCTTCCAATACAAAAACTTTCTTTCTCTCTCACAGCAAGTCATGAACCTTTATCTCTTTTGTGTAGCTATGATCCTCTTTTCATGTCTCTCTCACTCTACTCGTCTTCCAAGTACTCCTATAATGGCAATCGAACAATCGCCTCTTTCTCCCACTATTAACACCACTCCCTCTTCCCTATCATCCCTGAAATCATCCCCAGAGCTTCACTATTTCACTCCCTCTACTACTTTACCCACACCTGGATCCTGCTCTTTTCCTATAGTCTTTCCTTTTCTGACAAACCCTGTTTTTCTCCCATATATTGAGAACTCTATGTCTCGTCACTCCTCTGATTTCATCAAAGAACACTTAGTGGATTTCATCTCTCAAGTATCAGAGGTCCCTGAGGATGATCCTAATCAGTATCTGAACTCCTCCATTCTGAACTTAGTGACTCTCAAAGAGTCACCAGAAAATGAAGCAGCGCATAACATCATGGCTATCGCTGCTGAGAGTCTGATGAATGAAGGAGCATATCTCTCGTCTGAGTATCAGGGGGAAGAAACTCTATTCCTAGGAGATGTAAGAACCACAGTACTCCTTGAGTCTTTGGCTCATGATATGTTCTCAGAAAAACCTTCTGAAGAACCTAATTCTCTTCTATGCAAACCCACTCCTGCACCTCCTGATCATTCTAAGCTCGTAGAGTCCTCCTCCAAATCACCCTCTATCAGGTCACATCAGCAAGAGATTTTTGAGTCCACATTGCAGAAAAGTAAGAGGAGTGTCAAGATAAGGAAAAAGAGGATAATGAATCCAAGGAAATTTGTCACTAACAAAAGTGTTCCAGTAAGTGGGATTGACAAAAATGCTCCAAGGGAACCTGGTTCCTTAGTACAACAATCTATGAAAACTCAAAAGTCTGGGGATAAAGCTTCCGATGAAACTATTGAGCAACAAAATGGTTCATCCGTGAAGGGAAACAACAAGTCCAAAAGGAGTTAAACTGAGCAAGCCATGTCTGAAGTTGATATTGTGGGGGTTAGTAAGCTGGAAAGGAATGTTTGGTAAAGGGTCTAGCAAACAAAAACAGGAAACTGTTAAAGAACCTGGTGCACTGAGGACCATGTCCTGTGATAGTGGTCTTTGGCAACAGAGATTAAGAACTCATAAAGTCTTGTGGGGTAGTACATTTGACTCAGCAATTTCGAAGATGGCCGGTATGAGACAAATTCTTGAGATTGTGGAATTTCAACAATGGGAATACTTGTTTGAAGGGAGCATGCCTCTGGTGTACAAAGATGCGGTACAAACTTTTTACACATCTCTCTTTACTATTGAGGGGGATCACATTTGTGCGCTAGTAAATAAAGTAGACATTGTACTTGACTCTTCAACATTGGGAAAGGTTCTGAGAATTCCATGTGAAGGGATGTCCTCAGTCAAAGGTGTCTGTGTTGTAAACTTCAGGA
Source organism: Nicotiana sylvestris (assembly GCF_000393655.2). Lineage (NCBI taxonomy): Eukaryota > Viridiplantae > Streptophyta > Magnoliopsida > Solanales > Solanaceae > Nicotiana > Nicotiana sylvestris. The sequence continues at coordinate 123,139,012 of NC_091058.1, read as the reverse complement.
GAGCCATCATGAAGGAGCAAGCTATTCAGTATGGGGAACAAGTGCATAAGAAGGTATTGCTTACTGAGTATCAACTTCTCTTTGAACTGGTCAATAAGGTGCTCTTACCTCGTTTTAATAGGTGATCTATTGCTACAAAATCGGATATGGTCTTAATGAAAGCGCTTGATGAGTCTGCCCCAATCAATTTGCCAGCAATCATGATAGATCATATGCAAAAGGTGGCGAACTTTAAAGGTGGGAATCATGGGCTACCATATGGCTTTCTTCTCACTCAGGTGTTCAGATTCTACAAGGTCCCCTTGGGGAATCCCAGAGTAGGTACCCGCAAGCAAACCTTTTCTAAGACCACTTTAGAAGAATGTGAATGTGTAGAAAGAGTTGGTAGAAGCATCTCGACCATTTCTCAGCTGATCAACGCTCAAAATGTAGCTTTTGAAGAGATCAAAAGGTTGAGGGCTTGAAATACCATACTGGAGACTCAGCTCAGTCAAGCAGTTAAAAGACCTGATTCTGTTAATGAAGAAGTTGCACGACTGACAAAGGAAAATGATAAACTTCGGGCACAATTACTTGAAGAACAACTGTCTGCAAATGCTCGACTGGACCTGGTTCTCAAAACCATTGATGTCTCTTCTTCCAAGTCTCCTTCTTCTAGTGTCCCCTAGGATCCTCTTAGTGTCCAACTATTTTTGCTCTAATATTCTGTGGCTGCTGTTTTATTTTTGTTTGCTTTTGTTTTTGTGATAGCATGCTAGAATTCACCATTACTACTCATGTCTTGCTCAGTCCATTGTAAACATTAATAAAACAGCTCCCCTTTTGTCTGTACAATGCTGTGTTCCTCTGGCTTCTTTTTTCTGTCATGTTATGTGTACATATGTGGCATGAGCTAGCTGTGTTAGACTTCTTTATTCTATATTCCTGCTCGTGCTCTTTTTAATGATGCCAAAAGGGGGAAAGATATAAAATTCAGGGGGAAATTTGGTGGGAATATCATATTTCAAGAGAGCTCTGAGATTAAGGGGGAACTTTGTGTAGTTTCTGGTATCTTATCTGGTTATTTCTGCTCTAAACAAATACTATCCATGCCTAAGTTTGTCATCATCAAAAAGGGGAAAATTGATGGGTTTTCAATGTTTTGGCCTTATGCTTCTTATGTTTTGATGATCTAACAAACTTGTTGTGAAGAACCAAATAGAAAACCTGCCCACATGGTATACATTTCAACTGACGTGGTTCAAGTCTGAAAATCAGCAAATGAATGAACGACCATAGGGAGGAACACAACAGGGACCTGGTGACCTGGTCCCTTAGGGTTCTCCGACACAAGTACAAGTCAGTGATTGTCCGCAATCATTATAAAGAGGAACACAATAGAGACCTGGTCCGTTAGGGTTCTCTGACAGAAGTACAAGTCAATTGTACAGCTGGAACGTAACAGCAGAAAGTGGCCATCTCGCAACTATTACAAAAGAGGAACACAACTAGGACCTGGTCTGTTAGTGTTCTCTGACAGATGTACAAGTCGACTATCCAGCTGGAACGCAACTGCACAGAAGTGGTTGTGCAGACAGTACACCAGTCACTTCTCATTGGGAAGAAGCGTGTACCAAGAATTAACATCACTATCTATTGTGATGTCTTTTGTGATATAACAACCTGGTGCAAGGCACAATATTTTTGTACATTCAGTGATACTCTCTCAAGCATAACAGTGTTTATCCGGCATTGAAGTCATTGGTGTGTCAAGAACAAGAAGACAACTCCATTAAGGATCAGTTTCTAAAAGAGTTTATGTACATCCGTTGTTGAGTTGTAATCTTGTTATTTGCTCTTCATTGCATTTCCTAGTTTGCTTCCTTAGAAGCTTTGTCTTAGGAAAAAACCAAAAATCCATAAACCTCTAAGTTTATGTTGTGACTAGGAATAGTCATAAGTTTAAAGCCTTTGTAACAAGGAGAGTTATAAAGTGACTTGTGGTGAGAGCATCACAAGTTAGTTGAAGTCTTTGTAGTAGGGTTATTGCAAAGTGACTTGTAATAGAGAGATTGCAAGTTAGTGAATTTAAAAGCCTGCAAGAGTAGGTCGTGGTTTTTTTCTCTCCTTGTGTGGAATTTTTCCACATAAAAATCCCTTGTCTTATTTACCTTCTGTCTCTATAGCATTCTCAGCATTATCTCATATAGGATCAGGTACTCTACAGTTTGGTGGACTAATACAAACTAACAGTAAGTAAATTTTTTGATGGGTTCTTTTAATTATTCTGATTTGCTTGTAAATTTATTTTATTTATTTTTGGTTTTTAGGATGAAAAATATTTCTATTGGGAATGGTAAGATGAAGAGCTTCCTCCTAGAGTTTCAAATCTCATATGTAGTTTAAAGAAGGAAAAGGAAGCTCTAATCCGTGAAATAAATGCTCTCCAAAGGAAAATTTCATCTTGAGAATGTTATGATGCCCGTCGATCATGGAGGAATAGAAGTCTTGGAATTGGAAAGAAATGTTCTAATGAAGAAAGTGACCGACTTAGAGTACTCAGTTGTGCTTGATGCTAAATTTCGGAAGAAGATGTGGATTTTCATGTGTGCGATATTGGGATGTCTTTCTATGTTCTTTGGATCAGTATGAAATGATATGTAATGTTAGTGTTATTGTGGCTTAATTGTTGTCTTTTATTATGTAATGAAGCTTTATGTTTTTATGCAAGGATTTAATAAAGTCATTGCCGTTTATTTTGTTGTGTCTATGACTGAGTTTATTTGCTATGATAATTAGTTTGGTGTTGTCAAATAGGTGTCTAAGTAAACTGATATGGAGTTGTGAAATATTTGAGAAATGACTATTATAACTGACTCATATATGCCCCTGTACAATTCGAACTAGGTCTAACTTGCCCTCACATATATTTCACATAGCATTATGAGTCTTCCGTTAGTGATGGAGGGCATATACGAGCCCATTTGTTGACGACAAGGGCAAAATAGAGACCAACTTTTAATGGAGGGCTAGCATGTCCTATTTCATATAGTAAAAGGGCATTTTAGGCCCTTTTCCGCCGCAAAAATACTTTTTCTCAAAAGTGTTTTTCTTAGAAATACTTTTGGTGAGAATCAACTTGTGTTTGACTAATTAATTTGAAAAACACTTCTGAGAAGCAATTAGTGTTTGGCCAAACTTTTAAAAAATGTTTCTAAGTATATTTTTCTCAAAAGTGCTTTTTAGAATCGCCTAATATATGCCCCGGACATCAAATACGGCCTACGAAACAATTTCCACCCACTCGAAATGACCACATTATATTTTTTGGCATTTTACAGCTATAAAACTGCAAATCCGCGCAAGTCACAAATTTTTGTGTGCTATAGTCCATGCCTTCCGCCTTGGGCCCGGATGGATCCGTGGTGGAATCGCCTAATATTTGTCCCGGACATCAAATACGGAATAAGAAACAATTTCCACCCACTCGAAACGACCACATTATATTTTTTGGCATTTAACAGCCATAAAACTGCAAATCCGCGCGAGTCCCAAATTTTTGTATGCTATAGTCCATGCCTTCCGCCTTGGGCCCGGATGGATCCGTCGTGGAATCGCCTAATATTTGTCCCGGACATCAAATATGGCATAAGAAACAATTTCCACCCTCCCGAAATGACCACATTATATTTTTTGGCATTTTACAGCCATAAAACTACAAATCTGCGCGAGTCCCAAATTTTTGTGTGCTATAGCCCATGCCTTCCGCCTTGGGCCTGGATGGATCCGTCGTGGAATCGCCTAATATTTGTCCCGGACATCAAATACGGCCTACGAAACAATTTCCACCCACTCGAAATGACCACATTATATTTTTTGGCATTTTACAGCTATAAAACTGCAAATCCGCGCGAGTCACAAATTTTTGTATGCTATAGCCCATGCCTTCCGCCTTGGGCCCGGATGGATCCGTCGTGGAATCACCTAATATTTGTCCGGGACATCAAATACGGCATAAGAAACAATTTCCACCCACCCGAAATGACCACATTATATTTTTTGGCATTTAACAGCCATAAAACTGCAAATCCACGCCAGTCCCAAATTTTTGTATGCTATAGCCCATGCCTTCAGCCTTGGGCCCGGATGGATCCGTCGTGGAATAGCCTAATATTTGTCCCGGACATCAAATACGACATAAGAAACAATTTCCACCCACTCGAAATGACCACATTATATTTTTTGGCATTTAACAGCCATAAAACTGCAAATCCGCGCGAGTCCCAAATTTTTGTATGCTATAGCCCATGCCTTCCGCCTTGGGCCCGGATGGATCCGTCGTGGAATCGCCTAATATTTGTCCCGGACATCAAATACGGCATAAGAAACAATTTCCACCCTCCCGAAATGACCACATTATATGTTTTGGCATTTAACAGCCATAAAACTGCAAATCCGCGCGAGTCCCAAATTTTTGTATGTTATAGCCCATGCCTTCCGCCTTGGGCCCGGATGGATCCGTCGTGGAATCGCCTAATATTTGTCTCGGACATCAAATACGGCATAAGAAACAATTTCGACCCACTCGAAGAGAGAATCTACTTTTTGTTGATTCTCCAAAACTGTTTCTGTAATGATTAGCCTAAGGGGTCGTTTGGTTGGAATACGATTTATGCCGGTATAAGTTATGCTGGGACTATTTATGCTGAGATTATTGTTTATTCATTATTTGGTATGTTGATTAAGAATGACAATTGCATAATTTCTAAGAAGAAAGTATAAGTTATACTGGTGCTAATTACCCCATATTCTATAAGGTATAAGTTATTCCAGTGTTAAAATTAATACCGGGATAACTTATACCTGATTTGCTAACAAAACAAAATATTAAGGTGATATTAAATTTTTATACCACTCTTATACCTCGTACCAAACGACCCCTCAGAGAGTTAAATTTTAAAGCAGGCTAGGAAAAATAAACATGCATATTGAATTATTAATCACTATTAGGCCTCTTTCCTTGTGGATTCTCGTGGTGATAAATTTTTTTCCATTTATGTTTAGACGTACCCTACACAGATGCGGAGCTACTATGTCGGTTAGGGCGGATTTGGATGAATTTAGTAACTTTAGTTCAAATTTTATATTTGTCTAAAAAATTCATTAAAAATATACAATTATTTAATTTGGAATTCAGTAATTTAAACAGATTATTACTCTAAATTCATTAACTCCAAATTTTGACTCCGCCTCTGATTATACATAGAGCTGTTCTCCTTCTTTCTAAGATATGTATCTCATTGTCAATATAAAGTTTCAAAAGGTTTAATATGGGACTTCCACTTCATTCATGGTGAATGCCAGAGAAGGATAACGAAGGTGATAGATCTTGAGAGATTAATACTCAAATCTTAATAAGATAAACAATTAGTAGTATTATAAAAGCAAAATCTGCTAAATGATCTTTCTCTCTGTTTAAAATAATTTGTATTGTAAATGATTGCCAAGCCCTTCAAAATTTTAACTTGCATTTGCTATTGTCAAACACACGTCACTCGATCTTTGTAGGAATGTATTACTCCTTACTCCATCTGTTTCATGAGGAGTACTCCATTCCCGTTTCATTTTACGTGACACATTGAAGTACGATGGTCAAATTATTTAATTTTGGTATCACTTCGGACATAGAATCATCAGGCTTTTGAAACTAATAATTATATATTTAGAAACTATATAAAAGTAGTATCAGCCACAACTATTAGCAATTCAAAAATTTAAAATGCATATAAAATAATTATAATCAAAGACATTTTTGTAAGTCTCCAAATAATAACGGCGTTTGCATAGAAAGTGAAGTATTTATGAGTTGAGGGTGGAGGGGAAGTGGAAGAAGAAGAAGGGGAGAAGGAGAGGGAATCCGATGCATGCAATTGTAAATTGCGTAAAAATTGGACATGGGAAAGTGTGAAAAGAATAAGGATTATGTAGACTGGTAAGTGATGAGAGAAAAGCAGAGAAGACTATGGACTAGACATGTTACGTGTAAACATGGACCTTCGAGGAATCCTATGGAACCTCTGAAAGTGATGTCGTGATTTTAAATCGTGGAGTACATCATCTGCCAGGTGTGAACACTGAACAGATCCCAATTTTCAAAAAGCAAAATTAGTATATTTCATTTCTTGGACCAAGTTTATTTAATTACGGCTGCTGCCCAACAACTCATTCGGCGGGAACTCGAAAATAGAAAATTTCAGATTTGCGCCAAAGGAGTGAGCCCTACGCTGCCACTCAATTCATTGCTAAACTTTTGCTTGATTACATGATTGATTCACCGGAAATAAGTGGGTCAAGGCATATCGTATTATAAGCTTCCGTTACGTGTGGAGTCCACAAAATGGCCTGACCACATTAGTAACTTGTTTGGCAACTTTTTTTCTGGACAAAAGTATTTTTTTTTTGCCAAGCTTTTGAAAGGAAAAAAGTGTTTTTGAGGAGAATCAGAAGCAGTTTTGAAGAAGAAGAAAAAAGTAATTTCTCTCCAAAAGCACTTTTTTGAGAAGCACTTTTGAGAAAAATACACTTAGAAGCAGTTTTTTAAAGTTTGGCCAAACACTAATTGCTGCTCAAAAGTGTTTTTCAAACTAATTAGTCAAACACAAACTGCTTCTCATCAAAAGTACTTTTTTTTTAACTTCTCAAAATAAGCTGATTTTTGCAACTTGGCCAAACGGGCTACAGGTCTTACTTTTAATATAAGTGACTTGATTAATATTGACATTAATGAATTTAATAGAAATTAACTTATTCAAGAGTTTAATTATTAGTATTGAATTGACCTTCTTGTAAGACTATAGATGAATTTGGACTTCTATCCTACTCTATCCATCCATCATCGCAATTCGCAAGGATGGAAGCTAGGAAACTACTTCACGCCATTGCTGATTGCTTTTGAAAACAAACCATTCATTCACATGTATCCTTCAGAACCCTTACTACGGTCTACTGCAAGTTGGATATAGTCCTCGACCATTAGATCATTTGATGGTCATGCATTCAGTTAGCAGTTTGAGAAGCTAAATGCTTATCTGACATAGACGGAAAATTATAGCGCTTGTAAATAAAGACGATGATAGATCCATAAATGCACTCTCAATTCCATTTTTGTTGGTATACAAGTACAGTGGGAAAAAAAAGAAGGAAAATAGCAGTGCATCAACAAGGATACACCAGTGTATGAGCACACAAAACCCAGCATGGAAGGTGAACCATACATACGTATATGTAAGTTGCACTGTTCCATGTCCAAAGAGACTCAACCCAGTTCCAGAAGTCACCAATTCTTGCATTGTCAAGACCTACTAATGCTCCCTTCCACAAATAATAAGTGACTGGAGGGAAAAACATAAATGTCAAGACTACATTGCAAGCCGCCCTAAGAAACGACTTCAAGGTTTTAGCTTTAGCATCGAGTCTCAATGGTCTAGACATTAAACACATAGGGACCAGAATAATTGCTCCGATTTCTGCAGTTGCAAAATTTATGACTGACATTATGCAAAGTCCAGTACAGGCAGCAGCAATTGTCACTGATTTCAAAAGAGTCCATTCCATTCCTCGAGTATGGGTCATGGATGGAAGAGTAAAGGAGGAACCCAGAATCACTTGTAAGATCAAGAGACTGGACGCTGAAAGCATGATCCAGGTTATGAGGTTGGTCAGAGGTGCGGAATCTGGTACTAGAGACAGAAAGTGCGGAAGCAATGTTACAACGGCACCCCAAAAGTGGACAATAAACACGGTCTTCGCTGCATGAAGCCATCTCCAAGATCCAAATGTGATGGTAGGGATATCAGAAGAAGCTGGAAAAGTTGAGACCTCTTTGTTTTCCATCCCTGAATTCCTTCTGCTAGCATCAGCAAAAAGAGAAGCTGCGACCATTGGAAGGGGAGCAACAAGCAAGGCAAAAGGTATCATGTAGACTCCAACAGACACAAATCTATTTGGAGAAGTCAGAAGATAGAGAAAAAAGGACTGGTGAAACTTCTCGAGCAGATTATTTACAGAGCGGATCACTCCTTCAACCAATCTGCAATAAGATGGAAATTTTGAAAGACGAATCAGCTGTGCTATTACTACAAAATATAAGGGAACAAATAAGAGGTTATGCAATCATTAGCAAGCCAAAACCACTTCCAGAGTTCTGAATTGGCCTTCCCTTTTCCATTTCAGGGGATGCCCTAAAATGATCATCCCTCTCTAGTAGTAGAATTCATTATCCCATTTTGTATTTTCTTTCTAGATGAGCCCATTTTTGTCCATAAAAATTTTAAAAAAACACGAAAAAGATAAGGTTTAACTTCAGAAAGTAAGATAACACTGGACATATTTTGAAGTTAAATAGTCCCCCCCCCCCCCAAAAAAAAGTAAAAAAAATAAAAGAGCAACAGATTGCAAGAAATGAAGAAGCACCTAGGGCTTTGATCTAGTGGTAAGACGGCATCACATCATGTGTGGGTTGGGCGCACGTCACAGGTTCGATATTATAAGCTCGAGACAAATAAGAGGACAACAAAGCATACATTGAGCCATATGTGGACTGTGGAGATGAGTCTTATTACTCAACTAGCAAAGTTGACTTCTTTTCCCTCCTTTTTCTCTTTTGTCTTTTAATCCTTTAAAGTGAGATTTGAAGAATCGACCACTTCTTATTGGATTGTTGTTGGCTAAACGCATAGTTCTCTGAACCACATGACTTCACCCATGAAGCCATATGCCCTTGTTGCATGCTTTGACGCTAAGAGATGGCTTTTAATAACACTGGGGGAGGGAAGGGGCACTGAATACTGACCTGCCACCTTGCAAAAGTAACTCGCTAGGCCGGTTTTTGTAGTTTGCTAAACGTTTTGACGAAATTTCCATAGTAATGGCATCAACTTGATAATCACGAAAAACACCATGAGGACCTGTGGGAACACCCAGTGCCTAAAATAGAATAACAATTGCAACATATGAATAGGGGTCCAAATTGAACAGAGTAATATACCTAACTTCCAGATGTACATAGATTAATTGTCCATCTTAAGATGCTTTTCGTGATTGAAACTTATGGCCTCCAACTGCAAGGGCACGCAATCACTGAAGTATATACCTGGTTATATAATGAGCTAGCAAGTGTAGCAGCGCCTTCAATATATTCTGCAACAGAAATACCGAAGTTCCATTGGGGATTCAAACTTCTAGCAACTTTCCCCAGTTTCTGAAACAGTTCACCCAGACTTCTCAACCACCAAGAGTCGAGCAATGACCCCAATTTTTCAACCTTCACCCGTAACCCCTGCCCATTTACAGCCAAATAGTTCACAACATTGATCAGATCAAGGTTTGGCATCTGCCCATTGGATGCTTCAGCATATAAATTGAGAACATCTCTTTCTGCTTTCTCACTGCCATCTGTAACCTTTATGACAAGGGCAGCAGCCATCGTGCCAGCACGTAGAAAATCATTATGTCTCTTTTCTCCTGTTGTTGGACTCGCATTTGATTCAAATACACCTCTCCCAGAACCACCGAATGATGGTGTGTGATACTCTCTTAGCCATGCAACAACAGCAGCATATTCCCCGTGCTGTGAATCCGCAGCAAGCCATATGATATCTTTAGCTAACCACGTCACTCGAGTAAGCAGGGAGAAAATTGAGTATGCAATGCCTAGTGATAAAGCCTCACCCGTGCTGGTCTTTACAGAATTATAAGGAGTCACCAATACAATAGCCTCCTTCCCATCACCATTTGGAGCTCTTATAAATCCAACTGTATTGATGCCATATGATGAGCAACTATAATTCTCTTGGACTATTCCTTGATAAGGACTGGAGAAAAAATGCAGGGGGTTAAACTTATTGACTTGAGGTAGGAACTTATGAAAATTAACTTCACCGCCCAAATCTGTTATATGTTGTGCTACCAATTCTTGAAGTCCTCTACATCCACGAAAAACAAATAAATATATTAGCTATAGACATAGTAGATTTAGGCCGTCGGAAGTACATAAAAAGAAACAAGGACTTACAAAGGTACTAGTGACCTCAAATAACCTCTTCTTATCCCCCTTACAAACCTCAATATAAGAAGTACAGTGATTTTTGATAGGAGAGGTACAGTGATTTTTGATAGGAGAAGTACAGTGGTTTATGTTGGTGAAACAATATTGGACTCCCCAGACTTGGTGAAATCAGACAAGACATTAGTATCCAACTTCCCAATTAAGTTATTATCTAAGTTTTTAGTTTGCTCCATCATTATATAACGAAGGAGACGAAAGGGTATAAACGGGTCAAAACCTTAATCGGCACAATGCTATTAAGCCAATTCAACATTTTCCTAATCAATCTTCTTTATAGAAATAGCAATCGATCAATGGGGAGCATAAGCAAGTTCACCGGTAGAAACCATTGTAATCGATCGATGGGAAGGTCGAAGCTAACTGGGGCAGGAGAAAACTAACTCATATTAAGCACTGCCCCAGAATCAACTGATACAAAACTTGTAAACAAAACCATATAGAATCTTTACTATATTTAGCTTTCCCTGACAACATAGCACAAATAGAGAAGGAAGTCCCTTATTAGGTGATCATCTCTAAAGAGTATTTGAGAGTGTATACATTTCACCGAATTAAGGACATAAGTATATTTCATTAGAACATATCAGTTAGCAAGAAAACTAATAAGAATGGACTTGGGCCTAACTCAACCCCAAAAGCTAGCTTATGATGTGAGGATTGCCCAAGCCATATAAGGAGACCAAGGACCTCAAATCCCTCTGATGTGGGACAACTCAACAGAAACAATGTTCAATTACTGGTTTCTACTAAGGACCTGGTCTACACTGGAAAACAAACAACATGGAGGAAAGATATTCGGC